>NC_143036.1:53235000-53535000 GCF_057628025.1 Oncorhynchus mykiss
TTCTTAGGTGGATAATAAAAAAAATAAAATGAAAATGACTCTTTCCGTGACCTTTCTCTGTTTGTTTTTTTTCATCTGCAGAACGCCGTTCGCCACAACCTCAGTCTGCACAAGTGCTTTGTGCGCGTGGAGAACGTGAAGGGGGCCGTGTGGACGGTGGATGAGATGGAGTACCAGAAACGCAGGTCTCAGAAGATAACAGGGTACGTTAGAGCAGAGCTGTCACTCTAACTCCCCACCTAGTCCTAGGGCCTGTACCGTATTACCACTAATAATCAGACATTTTTAAATAGCACTGTAATACAGGTCTCAGACGATAACAGGGTACGTTAGAGCAGAGCTGTCACTCTTAACTCCCCACCTAGTCCTAGGGCCTGTACCGTATTACCACTAATAATCAGACATTTTTAAATAGCACTGTAATACAGGTCTCAGATGATAACAGGGTACGTTAGAGCAGAGCTGTCACTCTAACTCCCCACCTAGTCCTAGGGCCTGTACCGTATTACCACTAATAATCAGACATTTTTAAATAGCACTGTAATACAGGTCTCAGACAATAACAGGGTACGTTAGAGCAGAGCTGTCACTCTTAACTCCCCACCTAGTCCTAGGGCCTGAACCGTATTACCACTAATAATCAGACATTTTTAAATAGCCCTGTAATACAGGTCTCAGATGATAACAGGGTACGTTAGAGCAGAGCTGTCACTCTAACTCCCCACCTAGTCCTAGGGCCTGTACCGTATTACCACTAATAATCAGACATTTTTAAATAGCCCTGTAGTACAGGTCTCAGACGATAACAGGGTACGTTAGAGCAGAGCTGTCACTCTAACTCCCCACCTAGTCCTAGGGCCTAGGTGAAACAGTCAAGTGGTGTAATATTTAAAATACGTATTTCTCCTCATAGCTGTAATATTAAATCACATTAGAATGATTGGCAGCCTTTGAACATACACCATATACTGTATTACAGGGCTGATTATTAGTGGTAATACGGTACAGTATTACCACTAATAATCAGCCCTGTAATACAGTATATGGTGTATGTTCAAAGGCTGCCAATCATTCTAATGTGATTTAATATCACAGCTATGAGGAGAAATACGTATTTTAAATGTTACACCACTTGACTGTTTCACTGTTTAATATACAATGATATTAGAATTAGATATAAAAAAAAAAACTAAATGTTGCAATATGCCATTTTGTAAGAACATTTATTTCAAAATGTTTTGTGTATTTGTGTTTCCTGGTGTAGAAGCCCGACGCTTGTGAAGAACCTTCCCTCCAGCCTGGGCTATGGAGCTGCTTTAAACGCCAGCTTACAGGTAAACACCTAGCGTTAACCTGCGGTTGCTCTGTCAGATCCTGTACGCTAGACAAAATGTGACTGATTCCCCTCCATTGTATCGTGGGTACTATAGCCTACAGCTGTCTATGTGTGTGGTTTCTGTGTGGTTAAATGGAAGTAGTTCTTAAGACCTCGGCCTACTGTATTGTATGTTCATTAGTCAGCAAGGGAGAGGCGGAACGAAAGTGGCTAAAGTTGAGTGGAGGGTCTCTCTTTCCTCTCGCTCTCCTCTCTCTCCTCTCTCTCCCTGCCTCTCTCGCTCTCCTCTCTCTCCCGCCCTCCATCTCTCTCCATCTGTCTGGTTGATATCAGTGAGAATGGAGGCCACCCTGTGGCTAGAGCAGAACCAGCTCTTTCTCTCTCTCAGCTTGACTACAGGCTCAGATTGATAGCATTTGCATTCATATTTATCCAAGCTGTCATAAATGATTTGGCTTCAATGCTGTTGGCCAGCCAGCAAGGTGCTCATGGCAAAAAACTTTACATTTTAATCGCAAATATAACTTTAATGCGCAGGAGGCAAAAGTGTCAGGAGTTCAATATCATTTTTTTGGTCTGTTTAATAGTCATCGAAAGATGGGGATATCAGCGACGTTAAAAATCTTTCATTGTGTGGAGTTATATTGAGTCGAATAAACCATCAGTGAAAACTATCCAATCATTAGTAATATAAATCCTCTAATAAGCATCCAGTTGTTAGCATAATAGCTTGTCTCAAGTCTTCACTAGTATTATCTGCATATTAAAAGTTATATATCTTGAACGTTGATTGCTGACATGCAAAACATTTTTGGGACAATATCAACAATGGACTATTGAAACAAATACCAAAAGATAGTTTTTGGATGGAATTTTCTTTTAAGTGCGAGGTTTATCTTCATGATGGCCTGTAATATGAATACCCAGTAGTCTCTAACTTCTCTCTCTCTCTCTCTCTCGCTCTCTCTGTCTCTCTCTCTCGCTCTCTTCCTTTCTCTCCATTCGCTCTCTCCATCTCTCACTCCCTCTCTCTCTCTCTCTCTATCTCTCTCTCTCTCTCTCTCTCTCTCTCTCTCTCTCTCTCTCTCTCTCTGTCTCTCTCTCTCGCTCTCTTCCTTTCTCTCCCTTCGCTCTCTCCATCTCTCACTCCCTCTCTCTCTCTCTCTCTCTCTCTGTCTCTCTCTCTCGCTCTCTTCCTTTCTCTCCCTTCGCTCTCTACATCTCTCACCTTCTCTCTCTCTCTCTCTCTCTCTCTCTCTCTGTCTCTCTCGCTCTCTTCCTTTCTCTCCCTTCACTCTCTCCATCTCTCACTCCCTCCCCTCTCTCCATCAACATCCCCCCTTCTCTCTCCCACCCTCTTCCTCCCTCTTCTCTACCCCTTCCTCTCCCCCTCTCTCCCCCTCTCCCTTCCTCCCTCCCTCCCAGGCGGCGCTGGCTGAGACCTCCCTGCCTCTGCTGGGGAACCCTGGTCTGATGAACAGCAGTTCGTCTGGTTTAATGGGAGGCAGTCCTCATGGTCTAATGGGCGGGAGCCCCCCTGGTATGCTGGGCGGTAGCCCCCATGGATTGATGGGTGGTAGCCCACATGGATTCATGGGCGGGAGCCCCCATGGGTTGATGGGCGGCAGCCCCCCAGGAATGATGGGTAGCAGCCCCCCCAGCCTGCTCCAGTCCAGTCACGACGACTTGAACGGATCACTGGATCACCTGGACACCAACGGCCACAGCAGCCCCGGAGGATACTCCCCACAGGCACACATGTAAGTAGCACTCAGTGGCTTCTCGTTGGTGTCGATTCACGCACACGCACACACACACACACCTACCTCAGTGTGTTCACTGTAACACAGAGAGTTGGTGACAGACCTCCCCCTCTGTTCCATGTACCAGATGATACAGTAGCAACAGTGGATCCCCACTTTCCCCATAGCTGTCTTTTGTTAGCATCGTAGCTTGTTAAAAATCTTTACTAGATTATAACATAGTGGGAGGTTTTTGGGAGCCAATTTGATTTTAGTACTAAATCACCAGCATATTTTGGCCATATTTTTTTCAAAGACATCTTCATTTCAATGACACATTATGCCACACCTGAGGTGAGGTTTACACACATGGCTTTCAGTTATAACCTATAAAAAGATGATAATTACACATTTGGTTTGAATTACTCCAATGTCTGTATTGTAGGGGTTTAGAAGTCATATTTTATTCAAGACCGTCCATATTAATATTTAGCAGCTAACTGTGTCATTAATTACTTTAAAATCGTTGCCTTCTCTATCTTTTTTAATGGAGGAGCCCAGAGAGCGGGCCGTTAAAAATGGATGTCATGTGGATTTCAGGAATGTGTATGTTACAAATGTGCTCTCCCTCTAACCAGTGATGTCACACGTGTCACTGTAGTCCATGTTTACACCGCCAAAGATAGAAAATGAAGCAACAGGGGCGCTGTATGTGTAGTCAATACTTCCTCCATCCCCCACACACTTCCTTACCCCCCCCCATTTGAAATCAATGATGCAAGCCCAGCCACAGTAGCTAACATCTCTGGAGTAGCACTGGGAATTAAGCCAATTCTGTATCTAAGAAGGGGACTGGCTGTTCTGAGAGGAACTGGCCTAACCCACACATTCATTTGTTTGGATGTGTTTATTCCTTTCGGAAATGGGCCAGAGTAAGGGGGACAGGATCCCTGTGTATCCACTCCCCCAGGTTGTTGAACTTTTAATAACGGACAGAACAAGAGACTCTCTCTCTCAGACGACTTCGCCTCAGTGTGAGGGGTTGTTGTGGAGGCTGCCGCCACGACCGCTCTCCGCCTTTACATGGCCGCCTTTACATGGCCGTTGGAGACTTTTATCTCCCTCACCAACTTCAAACATCTGCTATCTGAGCAGTTAACCGATCGCTGCAGCTGTACATAGTCTATCGGTAAATAGCCCACCCATTTTTACCTACCTCATCCCCATACTGTTTTTATTTATTTACTTTTCTGCTCTTTTGCACACCAATATCTCTACCTGTACATGACCATCTGATCATTTATCACTCCAGTGTTATTAACCTGCAAAATTGTAATTATTCGCCTACCTCCTCATGCCTTTTGCACACAATGTATATAGACTCCCCTTTTTTTTCTACTGTGTTATTGACTTGATAATTGTTTACTCCATGTGTAACTTTGTGTTGTCTGTTCACACTGCTATGCTTTATCTTGGACAGGTCCCAGTTGCAAATGAGAACTTGTTCTCAACTAGCCTACCTGGTTAAATAAAGGTGAAATAAAAAATAAAAATAAAAAAAATCCTCAAAATGGACGAAATGTGCTTTTATGAGTGGGCTCTCTGGCCTGCACTTGATAATGAAGGGAGAGTAACACTAACTAAAGAGTACATGGCGTACCAGCCGGTCCTCAGGAGAGAGCAGGGAAACTTCACAAATCAAGTGAATCGAACAATTAGACAACCCCCCCCCCCCCCCCCCCCACACACACACACACCTCTAGAGGTTAATGCTATCAGCCAAACAGCGACTCAGATAGCTCCAGGCATGTTACCATTTATGTGTGTGTGTGCCCTCCAGGGTATGCTTTAGAGGAAAAGACTAAAGAAGACAGGAACTAGATGTGCTAGCTAGAATCACAGTACATTAGGGTGTTGCTAAAGTAAAAACAGTTTCACTTTGAATAAAAGAGATGTGTTTTTTATGTTGCGTTATTATCTAAGGCCATTAAGTTGTTGTATGTACTTTATAACACTCAACACTCCTTGATAACCACAAATAACCCATGTTCAGATGCTATCAGATGCTATCATGTGTGTCACTCTGCCCTCTGATCGTGCCCCCACCCCTCGTTAACTTACGACACATAGCTAATGATGTTATTTGCGTCCCTGCCGTGCCTCATGCAGAGCGGGATTTACCAGGGATCATAATCTGCCAGTGATAGTGATGAGTCTCTGTCCAAGATGCACTTATGAACCACAGACACACACAACACACACACACACACATGAACGTCACGCGCACACACATAGCTGGTATTTATCAGACACAGAGCCTAGGCATTTAGTTCAGACTTCATAAAGCCAGCTAGCCATTAACGACTGAATGACTCACTCTCAAAGCCACAACGAGGACTAATCATTTTTCTCCTTTCTTTTATTCATTCTCCAACCACACAAGCATGCTAGTGGTTTATAATGGATGCAAGTGAAAGCTGTGAGCTATGCCTGTGACGATGAGGGGCAAGGGTTGTGCTGTGGGTGTCTAATGGCTGGGCTACTGACCACCGTCTGGTCCTGCCTCGTGCGTCTCCAATTGGTATTAATATCGTCAATGTAGCATGTTTGTTGCAACATGTTAAATACAACATGATTTATTAGAAAGCTGGAGGGAGATCACCAAGGAGTTGAATGTACTTCAGAAAGTATTCACACCCCCCTGACTTTTTCCACATTTTGTTGTGTTACCAGGTGGGATTAAAATGAATTTCATTGTCAGTTTTTTGTCAACGATCTACACAGAATACTCTGTAATGTCAAAGTGGAAGAAATTTTTCCCTGTCGTTTCTTTTTATCCTAAAAAACTCCCTAGTTCTTGCCGATGACAAGCATATCCATAACATGATGCAGCCACCACCGTGCTTGTACATGAAGAGTGGTTCTCAGTGGTGTGTTGTGTTGGATTTTCCTCAAACAGAATTATTTGTATTCACGACATAAAGTTTATTTCTTTGCCACATTCTTTTCAGTTTTACTTTAATGTCTTATTGCAAACAGGATGCATGTTTAGGAATATTGTTATTCTGTTCAGGCTTCCTTCTTTTCACTGTCATTCACTGTCACTGTCATTTAGGTTAGTATTGTGGAGTGACTACAATGTTGTTGATCCATCCTCAGTTTTCTCATGTCACGGGCATTAAACTATGTAACTGTTTTACGGTCACCATTGGCGAAATCCCTGAGTGGTTTCCTTCCTCCGACAACTAAGTTAGGAAGGACGCCTGTATCTTTGTAGTGACTGGGTTCATTGTTACACCATCCAACGTATGATTTATAACTTCACCATGCTCAAAGGGATATTCAATGACTTTTTTTTTTTACCCATCTACCAATAGGTGTCCTTCTTTGTGATGCATTGGAAAACCTCCCTGGTCTTTGTGGTTGAATCTGTGTTTGAAATTCACTGCTCGACTGAGGGACCTTACAGATAATTGTATGTGTGGGGTACAAAGATGAACTAGTCATTCAAAAATCTTGTTAAACACTATTATTGCACACAGTGTTAGTCCATGCAACTTACTGTGTGACTTGTTAAACACATTTTTACTCCTGAACTTATTTAGGCTTACCATAAGAATGGGATTGAATACTTCTTGACTGAAGACATTTCAGCTTTTCATGTTTAATTAATTTGTAATTTCTAAAAACATTATTCCACGTTGAAATGATGTGGCTGTAGGCCAGTGACACAGCATTTAAATTTAATACATTTTTTTTATTTTGTATTTTTTATTTTACCCCCTTTTTCTCCCCAATTTCGTGGTATCCAATTGTTAGTAATTATCTCATCGCTACAACTCCCATACGGGCTCGGGAGAGACGACTGTCGAAAGCCATGCTGCACTGCCAAGCCAAGCCGCACTGCTTCTTAACACAGCATGCATCCAACCCGGAAGACAGCCGCACCAATGTGTTGAAGGAAACACCGTGCACCTTGGTTAGCGTGCACTGCGCCCGGCCCGCCACAGGAGTTGCTGGTGCGCGATGAGACAAGGATATGCCTACCGGCCAAACCCTCCCTAACCTGGACGACGCTAGGGCCCACGGGCCTCCCGGTTGCGGCCGACTGCGACAGAGCCTGGGTGCAAACCCAGAGTCTCTGGTGGGACAGCTAGTGTAACAGTACAAATTTAGACCGTCCCCTCGCCCATACCCGGGCGCGAACTAGGGACCTTCTGCACACATCAACAGTCACCCTCGAAGCATCGTTACCCATCGCTCCACAAAAGCCGCGGCCCTTGCAGAGCAAGGGGAACTACTACTTCAAGGTCTCAGAGCAAGTGACGTCACTGATTGAAACGCTATTTAGCGCCCACGCTAACTAAGCTAGCCGTTTCACATCCGTTACACTCACCCCCCTTTTGACCTTCCTCCTTTTTCCGCAGCAACCAGTAATCCGGGTCAACAGCATCAATGTAACAGTACAAGTTTAGACGTCCCCTCGCCCATAACCGGGCGCGAACCAGGGACCTTCTGCACACATCAACAACTGACACCTACGAAGCGTCGTTACCCATCGCTCCACAAAAGCCGCGGCCCTTGCAGAGCAAGGGGAACTACTACTTCAAGGTCTCAGAGCAAGTGACGTCACTGATTGAAACGCTATTTAGCGCCCACGCTAACTAAGCTAGCCGTTTCACATCCGTTACACTAGCACTGCGATGCAGTGCCCTAGACCACTGCGCCACCCGGGAGGCCCCAATTTAATACATTTTAAATTCAGGCTGTAACACAAGAAAATGTGGGAAAGTCAAGGGGTGTGAATACTTTCTGATGGCACTGTATATGTTTTTTGTAAAAACATTTATTGGGAGAGATTAAAAAAAAAAATAATAATAATAATAATATCAAAATATCAAAACATATGTCTGTTGATTAGAATGGTAGCTCTGACTATGAATATTGTGCATTGTTTTTATTTACGACAACAAATGCAATTCAATAAATGTGTTACCAGATAACTAGAATGAGTGTATATAAATGAATCCCAGATAATCGTTTCATCCCTCTCTTCTGGAGGGGAGAGTTCTGTTTATTCTGGTTTCTCCTCTTGAGTGTGTGGGTTGAGAAGGGAACAGAAATATTCATCACGCCGCCTAGCATCCTAAAAAGGCAAAGCTTCTCCTTCTAGCTACCACATCTGAATATGAATTTATTTTGCTATAAATATTAAAGTAATCTGTACCTTTTAAAATTATTTTCAAATTCCTCCTGCCATTGATGAAGGCAACCCAGGAGATGGCTGCCAGACATGTTCTAATACAGAGAGTACTTGATAAGGATTTCTTTCTCTCTCTCTCTCTCTCTCTCTCTCTCTCTCTCTCTCTCTCTCTCTCTCTCTCTCTCTCTCTCTCTCTCTCTCTCTCTCTCTCTCTCTCTCTCTCTCTCTCTCTCGCTCTCTCTTCCCCCCCCCCCCCCCCCCTCTCTTAGTCCACAGGGATTCCCTGATGCATCCGACGTGTCAAAAATAATTAGGTTTTGTCAGATTTACCATCGCAACCACAAACCCTTTCCCTGAGTAGGGCCCCGGATCATGTTAAGCCTTGTTTGTGTGTGACAGCATTATTGTTCTTGTTAGTAGCCCCGCACATCCGCGCCACACTCTGTTGTTCCGGAGGGGGGGGGAATGTCCCCACTCAGACCGGTGTTTCAGTGTTTTCACACTGCGCTTATTGACAGTGGCTAAAGATGTTCATTCATTTAGAGTTGAAAACATGTATCATGTATGTCCGACTGAACTGCCGAGGTGAAGCTGATTAATGGCGGAGACTAGCTGCAGGTTTTTCCATCTGGAGGAGCGACACGCACGCCCCTCTGCATATTAACGACGCATTGCGCTTTCTATTAACAAGTTAAAGTAAACTTGACTCCCCTTGCTCCGGGGGACTAGAGGGGATGAGAAATTCTCCATTATTTAGTATGCAGTGTGGTTTTTTGTGTGTTTTTTTTTAGATATATTTTAAGTCAACCAGGTGCCATCGGTGAACTCTTGATGGCCAACCATGTCTGAGTATAAGCCGTTGTCACATTTTGGTCATAAAAATGTTGATGCAATTGCTTAAGACTGGAAGTGATGTTTCATGTTGAACTATCCTTTCACAAATACTATGGTTGTTGTTACATGCTGTTTAGCAACGTAATTCAGGCTGATGTCCGTTATTGTCATCAAATGTTATTAATGTTTTCTCTGAAAAAGATGAATATACTTTATGTTTATTAATATGGAATGTCTAGTATACATTTTGTAGAAGAGGGAGGCTATTTGAGTGATTTCTTAGTTGTTGTTTTTTCTGGTTCCATCCCCTGTTAATTGTGCTGAGGGGCTTCTCCCTCACAATCTTTCTAATTACCTTTAACAAATAGCAGCGTGATAAAATATGTGACCCAGGGTGAAGGGTTGATTCCATAGAGCCTTATACGCGAACAACTCAGATATTCATAAGAGGATCTCTCTGACTTCACCACCACTGTAGACCCCCGTCTGCACCTCACTGACCAACCACCAGACAGACAGAGACACAGGTTTAGTTCAAAGCTTTGTACTCCAACACCTTGGTAGTGCATGGGTGAAATCAGGGCTTGTGGCACTCATTTGAATTTCAACCAGCCTAACTTCTCACTTAAATCGTAGTTTTTGTGTTTAATTGTATGGGAGTTCACACATTCACGACTGTACGACAGTAGCTTCTACCTGGGTGGACTATGGGACTAAGGCACACTGGTGGACCTGTAACAATTTCCTACTCTATCGTTTGTCTTTATGTATAAAATAATTAACAACATATTTCATCCATTCCTTTCCAGGTCAGCGATCCACATCAAGGAGGAGCCGTTGAACATGGACGACAATGACTGTCCGATGTCGCTGGTGACGACAGCCAACCACAGCCCAGAGCTGGACGACGACCGGGAGCTGGAGGAGGGCAACCTATCAGATGACCTGGAGTGACTACTGGAGTCCCTCCCACTACTACAGGCCCCTCCCTCCACCTCCGTCACACTGTCCTCCTACCTGTTTCCTCACAGGCTGCCCTCCTAGAACCTGCTAGAACCAGAACCACTCCTCACCCAGAACCAAACAGATGAGACCACAGCTGACTCTCCTCCTTCCCGACCCGCGGACTGGAGTATTTATTGAGCATGCATCCGGAAGACGAGGCCCGAAGGAACTCTTTGTTGCAGCCCTTTGGGATCCCTGACTGAACATGACAGGCATGAGATGTCTGGTTTTTAAAACGACTTTCAGACCTGTTAAATTAAGATGGCTTGGCCACTACATACACACCGACAAACACAGAGGCTCATGGACGGAAAACGACAAAAACACGAGTCGAGAAACCCGTTCTGTAGAAAGCTAACGGCCTCTTATATACTGCCAAAAAAATATGTTGAATTTTGTGAATATCAAAAGCCCTCACAGTAGTTGTTGATGTTAAAAACAATTGCTGGTTCAATTCAAACGTTGTTGCTCTGTCCATCATTTGCACAGGAGTAGTATCAGAAATTAGTGTCACTGCCTGTATGTTGCTAAAAAAAACAAACAAAAAAAATATTTTCTTTTCTTTTAGCGTTCTACTTTTTGTATTTTGATTTCTGGCACCACCAACTGTAAATGCCATTTCCTGTTTCCCAACAGTAACAGAAGCACGGTATCAAGACTGTTGCAGCTGTCAAAAAAGTAGGCTTCCAGTCTGTATCTGTTTGTGATGAAAAGTAATTAACGTGACATTAAGTTTGAATAACTTAACTGTTTGTGTAAGCACCAACCAATACGGGGGAAAAAATGCATTTCTGCATATTCTTCTGCTGTTCTCTTTTACCTCCTTGTTCTAAAGCTTTGTCTACCTGCAAACAGTCACAGGCAACAGCTAGAAACCAAAGCCAACACTATCAATGGCCAATAGCTTAGACAGAAGCCACCAGACTCTTTGGTCAGCCTTCTGTGACTTTAACTAGTACAAAGAGACGCTTTCCACAAACTACCTTCGAAGTAACCTCTGGGATCGTTTCATTTAGCCCTGTACAAAGATGATTCAAGAACAAAAAATAAAAGATTTTGATGTGTAATTTGATAACTCGTAGTGTCCACTTGGGTTTTAGGGCGAGAGAGCAGTATCTCCCGGGACCAGAGAGAGGAGAGGAGATGTGATATGTAACTACAAGCTATGTGATAGGGACTGGTAGATAAGCAGCTGTACTGCAAACGTGGATCATGACCAAAACAAACATTTGTGTGTTCAATGGAAGTGCAGAAAATTGTGTTGTTGTGAAGATTGTTTTGGGGGGATTTTCCGTCAACCATCAGGTCATAGTTTTTTCGAATCGAGTGAATATGTCATGTTCAGTGGGACTGTCAACTATGTCATGTCTTATTTCCGCGCGGTTTGTTTTGAGCCGCGTTTAAAACCGAAACTGGAAACATAGAAACCAAACATTTAAAATATCTAGTAAAGCCAAATAAGTCATAGTTTCAAGTTGATATGAAATGGTGTGGCTTGGTTATCACATAAAAGCAAATAATACAGCCATTGTCGAAGAGGGATATCAAAGGTGAAAAGAAACATTTTCTAGGTGATATTTGCTTTATTCTATGGTTTAAATACTTCATTACTTAGCTTCTTAACTACATAGATACAGTCAGTGGTAGCGTAGGAGAAGCTATCTTTAACTGCACTGAATTCTGTATAGGGTAGGCAACTTGTATATCACATTTGAGATTCTAGTGGCAGGAACAGAACTTAGTGATTGCCTAAAAATAATATATTTCATTTCTCTCAGCTAAATGACATCTAGAAAAGTGGATGCTGTTGCTTTAATGGCCATTTCTGTTTTCAGTCAAACCAAAGTTACACAAAATTCTGCCTCTGGTTATGGGATACTTATGTTATACTCTAGAAATGACACACACAAACGCTTTCAAAGGCTCACACGCACACACAGTCCTGTGTTTTCGGTCTGCCAGTTTTCCCGGTCCTTGTCTTGGTAGCTTTCAGATGCAGAAAAACAGATACTGTCAAATAACTGACTGAGTCGTGTTGTATTTTAACTGTCAGTGTGTGTGTCTGGAAACATACTCTGCATATGTTGTTTTCAAGTGTTGTGCCAAGCCCAAAAAAAGTTGACTGCTAGAGCTTAGCGCACTACTACATAGATAACCAAACACACGTTACACACACACACACACACTCATGCCAGTTCCACTTCAAGAGGGTGCTGGGCCCAGGAACAAAGCTTCTCCCATATGTACTTTGACGGAGTCAGCAAGAAAATGACTTGAAGACCACGTTCATAATAATCTTATCACACCAAATATAAAGGAACACGGCATCTTTCAAAAAAAAAAAAAGGATTCTCCCACTTAACCCCAAAAAAACGAAGGCTTTCTATAAATAATAATAAAAAAAAAGGTTCTACCTCTGCACAACCAATTCACAACAATTAAATGGCAGATTGCACGTCGAGTTATTAGAGAGCCACAAGAGCTGTTACACTTTACTCAAACGGTCACGGCTCGACGGACAGTTTACATTCCCGACGTCAGACACGGAAGAAGATTAGTAATTGTCATAGGTTGTCCTCAAACATTTGTAGAATGATCATGTAAAAAATACCTTTCAAAGGAATATTGTGTTTTAAAATGCATGTCTAAAATCATTTGGTTGGACTGGAAAACAATCACAAATACAAATAATGTAAGAAATACAGATGATCGGGATGTTGACCTAATGCATCAGAATGCACACCTCGGCTATGCTGTTTGGGAAGGAAGACACCGGCCGGCCACAGAATGCATATTACCTGTAGATTTTGCATGGGTTTTGTAAAAATAAAAATGTATAAAATAGTTGCTTGCACACAATACCAGAAAGATCTCCAGAACTGCAATCTGCTCCTCCACTAGATTTTAGGATTTGTCTGGATTTTCTGGGATGATTTTGTCTGTATTTTGATAACTGTGCATACTAATGTAAAAATGTTGGTGGACCCATAAAATTTACCAGATTTTTTTTCTAAGCGGGGGGGAAAAAAAGAAGAATCAGTGTTTCTTTTCTGAATTTCATGATTTTTTTTTTGTTTTTTTTTACCTCTCTCTCATTGCTCGCTAAGAATAGCAAACCTGCTTTTTTTCCCGCATCAGCTTTGCGTAGCTGTAAGGCTTAACCTAATGTGTGTATTTATTGCTTGTACCTCTGTGCATACTTTATGAAGCATTATGTCAGGCAGTTGAGTCCTGTATACTTTCTACTACTATCATTCTCTAATAATTGGGAATGTGACCCCCCCCCCCCCCCTATGTATACAGTAAATTGGGACTGTAGCAAACACATGTTTATGTAATTGGTGAATACATGTTATGTTTCTGTTTGATTCCTTTATGATGGAGCTCATTTTTGATACTTTACCGTGTACTGTGTCCGATGCGTTTAAAGATTCTCTGACACTAGAAGGTCATGGTTGAGAATTGTAACAGCCGTTATTATTTTCTGTATTCATGGCTTTTCACTGCTGACTAAAATAAAGGACCAAAACTAGGATTTGAAAAGCAACTGTCTGCCTCCAACTTCAGGGAGTTCTTGCTTTTTTTTGTGCACCTATATATTTTATTCGACAAAGTCACAACCATGAAAAATCGAGCTGGCGCTACGCGTTTAATGTTTCAGGACTGTGCTACTTCTGAGAATGATCAACAAAAAAACAAAAAAAATGTGAATGTGTATGTTACAAGGCTTTGTTCCAGATTCTAGCACCCAGAGTCTTGTTTAGAGGACTGGGACATGCGGATCCATTGGCAGTGCCCTCTGGAGCCAACCCCCTGGACCAGTAACGGCTCAGTAACGTGTTCAAGCCATCCTTTGATCAAGTACAACTATGGCCCAGTACACTACTAGGCCTGTAATTACTGGAAAGTTTATCATAAACCTTGACCAGGGGGTAGTTTATCCAGGGAATAGCATACTGTAGGGATCAACAGAGACTCAGAAGAGGCACACAGGTACCCACTGTAGAGAGGTGTGGGCATCAAGAAAGGGCATAAGAACCTGTTTTTTTTCATAAATAGCTGTTTATGGTTATATTTCAATGTTACTGTTTCCTTCTTCATTTTTCAAACCAATTCTCGATGGAAATGTGTTGACTGATGCTATAGAATAAGGAACAGTGTGGATGACAAGCAGTGGATAGCTCAACTCATCTCAGCTAGGTTACACCTTGTCGGTCATGGAGAGCTCTTACTGACACGCTCATTGAGATTCACACTGAATCCACCATGACCGATAGAATACAGAGGAGCTAATGGGGACCTAAGGGCTCATTCACGTTCCAAAGAGTGGCCAGGGACATTCTATCTGGGATGCTTTGAATCATGTCCGCTGGTCATTGAATGACAATGCCAACCCAAATGTTATTTTCTCTATGTGATGTCCCATGAGAAGTCAATGGGAGATACAACACACACACACACACACACAAACACGCGCGCGCACAGTCTCCCCAGTGACAGCCTGAGCCGCAGCCATGCCTGCTGTTGTCTCCCTCGACGGCGTTCCAGAGCATTACCTCGCGAGGCACACTCGTCTCTCGTGCTATTTATGCACACGGAAGTGTCTGTGAAGTCAAGTGAGGAGTTGCAACAAGGACGGGGCCTGTGTACCACGCAGCATCAGAGAGAGCTCCCGCATTAAAGTGTAAGGCAACGTCACAGACCCCTCTTTCAAAGGCCATGAAATAATAATGTGTTGTGGTTAGAGAGGTATCCGTGAGTCACACTGGCTGCTTTTCATAAAGTGGAGTTGTTTACAGTGAATAAAAGAACGAGGTAGTGGTGCAAACCTTTTCCACATGAACACTGGGAAGAGAAGTCCCTTCTTATATCCAGAGGAAAAGGAGAGAATTCTCTGTGAAATAGGTCAGAGTTCATTTCTAAACAACCTTTAGAAGGAGCAGCACCTTTATAGTCACACACTGGAAGCGTACCTATCATAGACCTACCGTACATTTTTGGACTCAGAAATGCACACAAAAGCTGATGTAGCCTACATGGAGATTGTTTCATTCTCAGTGCTTTTATTTGCTAATATTGATATTCTTTTAAATAATAGATTTGCACAGTTCATATTGTTATTGAATTTAAAAAAAGTGACTTGATCCTTTTAGGGCTTGTAGGATACTGACTTTTAAGTGATACAGTGTACCATTTGAGATTTAGAATTAGGCCTAGCAAATGAACTCCATCCAGCTATATCTAATTTCATTTCCAACACTGACCAATTAGGTCAATTTAGGCCGTCTCCTCCTGGGACGCCGTTGTAAATATCTCTTATTGATTGAGCGTCCGTCTGAGGACTCATCTCCCTCTCCTCCTCTCCTCCTCCTGGTCTGACAGTGTGTGTCAGGTCTCCAGAATACCCTGGCCCCCAGGCTGCAAAATTGCCTGCTAAATAGTCAGAGGCAATGGCGACGCTAATTGAGATCATCATTATTATAATTGCGGGCCCTGGAAAGCGCGTCTTAAATAATTTGTATTGCTCTCGAGTTGATATTGGACTCAGTGCAAAAATAATTGCATAGCTCCGAGGCACGTTTGGGTTCGGCACTCGTTTTTTTCTAGCGGTGCCAGTTTTATGCCATGACTCCATGTTCCGTAACGGACGCGGTCACGCCACTCACGTGTTTGTCCTATCAGCAGCACAGAGCCAGACAGAGCTCTGCACTGTTTCAGTTATATTATGCTGACAAAGCTTTTATTCATGAAGTCTATACTACTGATACAATGTCTTGCCATGACGCAGTGTTATGTGATAATAATAAATCATTGTTTCAGTTTAGTTTAGATGAGATACCCTTTAAAAATAGCTGTTTTTATCCCTATTTGTTTCGCTGTTTAAACAAAATAAGACACTGAAATTAACGGTTGTCGATTTTACATGCATCCTATTTGCTAGTAATGTTATACGGCGTTGCCTCTATGGGGCCAAAAATTATGTGGCCCTTAACATAGACATTCACCAATCATGACATCAGTGGGTCCTGGGCTAAAGGTACATTTTACTTCCTGTGGATATAATGTGCTGTGAATGAAGTAACGAATGCTGGAAAAAATGAATATTTCTCCCACTGAAACAAGGGATTAACCAAACAAAGTGGTGAGAAACTGCTGATATTCATGAATTCTTGCCTGTGGCATATTCAGCGTGCGCACACACACACACACACACACACACACACACACACACACACACACACACACACACACACACACACACACTGCCCCATGAGGCAGACACGCACACACACACACACACACTCAAAGCACAAATAGTGAGGCTCCATAATGCCACTAATGAATATTATATGGTAACATGGTTCAGTAATTGTTTTACAGCTGGTTATTCAGACAACAACAACACATTGAGACAGTGGGTAAATCTCAGACTGTAAAATGAGAACACATCAAACATGGATGAATGAATGAGAATCAGATCAACTAAATCCGCTTATCAACAACATCCAATCCCTTCCACATAAGTATTTTACTGAACATTATTACTTATAATATATCAACATTTGAGCTTGATAATGTGAAAGTGGCTGGAGTGATATGGCTCAAGGACCTCCACTATCAATTTCAATCCATTCGGTGGGAATCAGATCAAGACCTAATTGCCAATTCATATGAATTGATTAAAGAACGATTTCAATTACATACCACCACCATTGAGTTCTGATGCACCAAATTAAATTAGGACACTCGATTGTATCTCCGTATTTAAAACCCAGCATATTTAAGAGTCTGGCATTTTTCTGCTGGAACTTCTGAGGAGGAACTTTCTGTTCGATCTTGACCCCCCCCCAGAAAATGGATGAAGAGGGAGATGAAAAAACCTGAGGAGAGGAGTAAAAAAAAGACAAATCTAGCATTAGTGAGAAAAAGTGGGTTAAATCACTTACTGGAGATTTTTTAATGACATTTCAGTGTTCCTCGTATAATTACTCTTCATCTAAGATATCCCATAACGATGTTGGACAGTCTCGGTTCAGGCTCGCTGGCTCGCTTCATTAGCGTGTCATTCCTATTTCACATCAGAAGATTTAATTGTAATGCTGAATATGCACAGCTCTCCACTGAAACCCTAATCAAAGTGGATCCACTTGTATTATTCATATCAGAAATCAGCCTGCTTGCTATTTCTTTTTTAAAAATATAAATTAAAGAATGCAGATGCAAAAATCAGCTGTCATTTATTAGCACAATGCTGGCATATCTGCAAGGCATGCAAGCCAAACCCTTCTATCTTTCTCTCCGTAACATTTATCCCCCCCACCAAAAAAAAAAATTTGAGAGAGAAAACATTAAATGTACATACTAATTCCTCACATGAAGTCATCTGATTACAAAGCAGCTGACATTGGGCACTGGAATCCAAATGATTGGCAAGAAGAGAATGAGAAAGGTGCATGCATAGAGGAAAGGGGAAGGGATCGGGCAAGGACGGGGAAGAGAAGAGGAGGGGTGTGGGAAGGACAGGAGGGAGGATTAAGGATTTACATTAAATGGCAAAAACTTTTGTCCTGGGAAGGAAGAAACAGTGGCTTTGAGGTGGGCTGAAGACAGTGTCAACCCCCCCCCCCACACACAGGTTCTGCTGACCAACCATAAAATACAGCTAGCTGTGTTTAGGCTCTTATGTCAGTCAATGCATCCTGCTCTCTGTTATCCAGATGGGCCAAAGCCTTTTCTATTAGTGAAGAACACTGCTGATCTGGATGGCACACAGGGTGAATCAGAGGAGGATTTGAAATGGGAGGTTATTGTGACTATAAAGATTAGAGAAAGAGGCATTTTGGAGAGATGAACTCATTTTTATTTGTCATCCACATCAATAGAAATGCTTTGTATGCGTTTGGCATATATCCTCAGATTGGAAATTATTCTTATTTTGAAATAAATCACATTACCATTTTTCAGATCTAACCAATTCTAAATTCAATCTTATCATAAAGCCTCACCAATAAGTGTCTTGTGTAATTCTCATGATTGTGTTACTCCTAATTCTTAAACAACAAAGTATTTACATACAAAACATTGACAGTATTATTACGGATCTACCCTTCACTGATCTACCCTTCACAGTTGCGTATGTCATGATGTCACTGTTACAAAGCCATATGATTGGTTTCTCCTCCAGGTCAGATGGCACGGGTCATTACCAGTAGTCATGGCAACGGTGAGCCAATCAGAGCCACATTCTCAGCTGTTCTTCGTCTGCTACTTAGACCTAGGAGGCTTCTCACCTTCTCATCTCACCTCTACACACACACCAAGGATGGTTAGCAGGATCAGAATTCTGAAGTATTGCTGGATTTATTTTCTCCCTGGTCATTATAATAGATTGATTAATCGCGTCACTGATTGGCCAGATATTCCACTCACCTGGTGTCCCAGGTCTGAATCAGCTCCTGATTAGAGGCTAGGAAAATCTGCAGTATCTCTGACCTCGAGGTCCAAACTTGAGAAATGGTACTGCTAGGCATGTTTCATGGACTATAAGCATATTCATTGAACACACTGGATGTTAAAGTAACTGTCCAGTCAAAATCTCACTTTTTAAAGTTCATATTCTGTTAACTCATATCCAAATAACGTTGTTGACTCATCTTATATTTGTGGCCAAAGCATAAATTAGAGAACAAAACTCTTAAAAAATCCCACCTCAAACTTGTATCTCAAACAGACCGCATAAAAAATTTTTGCTATTTTCTCATAGAGGATGTTTTCATCCTCCTGAGGAGGACGAGCTGGCCAATCAGAAGTATTATTTATTTTATTTTCGCGTTGTTTGTAACTAGTTTGTAGATAATGTTACTGCTACCAACTCTTAAGACTGAAAAGAGTTTCCAGACATCAGAACAGCGATTACTCACCTCGAATTGGACAAATAATTTTTCTTTAATGAGTCGGACGGGAAGGATATACTCCAAACACCCGAACAGGCTCTCATCCACGTCATTCGCTGGAGAATGAAAGGGAGACTTTGCGGAAAGAGATCAGGTTGCCTTGTGAGGATCAGGTGAGGTAATACTCCGAACACCCGAACAGACCCCAATCCCCAGTCATTCGCTGGAGAATGAAAGGGAGATTTCGCGTAAAGAGATCAGGGTGCCTTGTGAGGATCAGGTGACGAGTGGCTAATCTGCCTTTGCCCTCCGTACTGCTAGCTAACGTTCAATCGCTGGAAAATAAATAGGACGAACTGAAAGCATGTATATCCTACCAACGGGACAATAAAAACTGTAGCATCTTGTGTTTCACCGAGTCGTGGCTGAACGACGACATTAATAACATACAGCTGGCGGGTTATGCACTGTATCGGCAGGAAAAAACAGCAGCCTCTGGTAAGACACAGGGTGGCGGCCTATGCATATTTGTAAACAACAGCTGGTGCACGATATCTAAGGAAGTCTCAAGATTTTGCTCACCTGAGTTAGAGTATCTCATGATAAGCTGTAGACCACACTGTCTACCTAGAGAGTTCTCATCTGTGTTTTTCGTAGCTGTCTACCACCACAGATCGATGCTGGCACTAAAACGGCACTCAATGAGCTGCATACCGCCATAAGCTAACAGGAAAATGTTCATCCAGAGGTGGTGCTCCTAGTGGCCGGGGACTTTAATGCAGAAAAACTTCAATCAGTTTTACCTCATTTCACTCAGCATGTTAAATGTGCAACCAGAGGGAAAAAAACACTAGACCTCCTTTACTCCACACACAGAGACATGTACAAAGCTCTCCCTCGCCCTCCATTTGGCAAATCTGACCATAATTCTGTCCTGATTCCTGCTTACAAACAAAAATGAAAGCAGGAAGCACAAGTGACTCGGTCTATAAAAAAGTGGTCAGATGAAGCAGATGCTAAACTACAGGACTGTTTTACTAGCACAGACTGGAATTTGATCTGGGATTCTTCCGATGGCAGAGTACACCATATCAGTCACTGGCTTCATCAATAAGTGCATCGATTTCATCGTCCCCACAGTGACTGTACTTATATACCCCAACCAGAAGCCATGGATTACATGCAACATTCGCACTGTGCTAAAGGGTAGAGCTGCCGCTTTCAAAGGGCGGGACTCTAACCCGGAAGCTTATAAGAAATCCCACTATGCCTTCAGACAAACTATCAAACGGGCAAAGCATCAATACAGGACTAAGATCAAATCGTACTACACCGGCTCCGATGCTTGTTGGATGTAGCAGGGCTTGCAAACTATTACAGACCACGAAGGGAAGCACAGCCGAGAGCTATCTCTACTGCACTCCACACTGCCCTTTCCCACCTGGACAAAAGGACACCTACGTAAGAATGACATTCATTGTCTACAGCTCAGCGTTCAACACCATAGTGCCCTCAAAGCTCATCACTAAGCTAGGGACCCTGGGACTAAACACCTCTCTCTGCAACTGGATCCTGGACTGGTGGTAAAGGTAGAACAAAGCATCCGCCACGCTGATCCTCAACAAAGGGGGCCTCTCAGGGGTGCGTGCTCAGTCCCTCCTATACTCCCTGTTCACTCATGACTGGACGGCCAGGTACGACTCCAACACCATCACTAAGTTTGCCGATGACACATCATTGGTAGGCCTGATCACTGACAACGTTGAGACAGCCTATAGGGAGGAGGTCAAACCCCCATTCTCATCGATGGGGCTGTAGTGGAGCAGGTTGAGAGCTTCAAGTTCCTTGGTGTCCACATCACCAACAAACTAACATGGTCCAAGGACACCAAGACAGTCGTGAAGAGGGCACGACAAAACCTATTCCCCCTCAGGAGACTGAAAATATTTGGCATGGGTCCTCAGATCCTCAAAAGGATATTATACAGCTCCACCATCGAGAGCATCCTGACGGGTTGCATCACTACCTGGTATGGCAACTGCTCAGCCTCCAACCGCAATGCACTACAGAGGGTAGTGCGTACGGCCCAGTACATCACCGAGGCCAAACTTCCTGCCATACAGGACCTATATACCAGGCAGTGTCAGAGCAAGGCCCTAAAAATGTGTCAAAGACTCCAGCCATCCTAGTCATAGACTGTTCTCTCTGCTACCGCACGGAAAGCGGTACCTGAACGCCAAGTCTAGGTCCAAGAGGCTTCTAAACAGCTTCCACCCCCAAGCCATAAGATTCCTGTACCGGTACCCCCTGTATAAAGCCACATTATTGTTATTTGCTGCTGCTCTTTAATTAATTGTCTTTCTTATCTCTTACTTGTTTTGTATTTTCTTAAAACTACATTGTTGATTAAGGGCTTGTAAGTAAGCATTTCACTGTAAGGTCTGTTGAAATCGGCACGTGAAAAATAACATTTGATTTGATTTGACTATTTTAACGACCAGTATATGCCCCAACCATTCCAACACAGAAACGCTGCTTTTTAACCCACTTAATTACCATTTCACTCATATTGCTATTAATTACAGGTGAAATTTCAAAGAAATCTGGAAACAGCAGTGACTTTAAAAAGATAAGCACATCTTTATGTGTTTAAAAGTGCATTGATTGGTTAGAACCTGAGGTTCCTATGCAATGTTCATCTGTTCATGACCGGAGGGGAACTCCAATGTTTTATCGACAGTCAGTTGGGAAGACAGTGTAGAGAACTGTACAATTGAATCAGGCCGTCAATATCAAATATCATCTTCATGCCAACAAGTAACAGTGGAACATTGCATCACTTTGTGAAGCGAGAGAGAGAGAGGGAGAGGGAGAGGGAGAGGGAGAGGGAGAGGGAGAGGGAGAAGGAGCACCTGTCCAGCACAGGTTAGTTATGAGTTTGAGGTATCTCTCCCATACCCATTATACATAACCCACTGAAGTGTCATGGCGAGGAGCTGTGATGATATTCACTCCAATCTCTCCAGTTTTCTATTCCAAACCCCTTTGATCTGTTATTTGCATTTTACTGCCCATGGGGCAAAAAAAAAATTGGATGAGATTTTCTTTTTTGCAGCATCTTCTTTACCCTCAACACACCAGCATACCTTCTGGGGCTTGTACTCATCCCTCCCTCCCTCCTTCTCTCTCCCCTCCCTCCCCACCCACCTTTTAATGGCTACTGCCTCAGTTTAGCCTGGGATCGAAACAAACAAATCCAGGGACGAGAGGAGGCAGGGATTCAATCTTCCCTCTTCACCTTCCATGAACCCCGGAGCATCCTGTACAAGCCTCCCAGACAGCAGAGCACGACCAGAGGGAGTCCGACCACATGGATCCCCCTGAGGAGGGGAGCAGGAGGGTAACCCTTGGCTGAGTGATTCAGGTATAGAGGTTATGGGAGCCTGTATTGCCACAATTTTTTTTTACAGCAGAATGGGCCTGGCGGAGCCGAGCTGAACTGAGGTCTCTTGATATGAATGAGTCTCCTGCTGTCTTTGGATCCGACCCTGGCTGTGTATGTCTGTATGTCCCCCTCTTCTAGATGAACACCACCAGCAGTCCGGGTCTAGCTACAGCTCTCCTCGCATTTGATGTTTTTAAACAATTTATATTTGTTATCATATCAAAGAAGGAGGCGTGTGGTTATCAAAAGCGCGAGGAGAACAGGCTGCCGAGGGCTATTCCAGCGTCGCGTTCATTCCTTATTCTATTTTATCTTTCTTTTGGTTTTGACTAATGTCAGTAACAGCTACCGGTAATAAACTGGCTTGTTAGGGTTTTGCTGTTGCCTCCGAGCGCAGGCTTTGATACATTGTAGACCTATTGGACCGTGTTTCCTGATTACCGTATACCCCGACTGCATGTTTATTGAAGGAAGTGAATAAAGCACAAGCGAGCTGACTTCCATCACCGCTTCGTTTTAAAAGGAGACGTTTCCTTTGATATTAAAGTGATACATTGTCCCGGCAAGTAAACTTCTGGTGTGTGTTATAATGTCAGCTCTGCTTCAAGGCCCCCCCCATGCCGAAATTGGTGTTATACCTTGGAAATGAACGATCGTTCACTGCTGGTTGGGTACACACACACACACACACACACACACACACACACACACACACACACACAACATAGGCTTTTTCTCTGACTGCAGACTCCCTTCAACTGTATGAACTAAAATATCAATGGGACTTAAACCTGTCCGTGTGTGTGTGTGTGTGTGTCTTGTGCCAAACGGTCTGCTATTCAAATCTCTGACCGGACTAATTGTGTTGTGTGCCTTCCTCTTGGTTTCCTCCTTAGTGACATGCTTGTGCCTCTGTCTCTCTCTGCCTCCACAGACAAAGGCCCTGTACTATATACGATCCTCTCTCTCTCTGTGTGTGTCTGTCTGTCTCGTCTTTCCACTCCGCTGAGCCTAGACCCGTGTCAAACCAAAATAACATCTTGAAGAATTCAGTCAACATAGCCCCTGGTTTTGTATGCATGTATTCAGGTGTACATTGTATCATGGTATAGGCCGTTCTGTTGCTCGGGAGAGGATCCCCATCAAATTTTGATGTATTCAATTATAGTCACTAGTAAGTCTGTTTGTTTACAGATAACAGTGATGTTTACCGGTCCAGACCTTCCAGGACGGAGTGACTACACACATGCAAATAGGTGTCTTATCGTACAAGTGGTCACCTATATACACACCTGCAGGTCATATGTCTTCTGGCGAAGAAGACAACTCCTACATTCTCATTTTCCAAATGCTCTCCTTCATCTCTCTCTCTCTCTCTCTCTCTCTCTCGCTCTGTCTGAGTGGCAGTCTGTCTATCAGCATATACCTGGGAGAGGCCATGACAGTGGAGCCAGGTTGAGCGCATACAGGCTGGTGTGTGTGTGTGTGTGTGTGTGTGTGTCAAGATCCACAATATAGCCCCAACGCACCGCTGTGACAAACACCAGATGTGCCCAGCGTGAAAATTATTGGCTCCCTCTCCTCCTTTCCCTCTCTCTCAGTGTATTTACATCCTTGTTTAGTGTCATCCTCCCAGGGTCAAAATAAAGTGCTTTGCCTGGGGCTGGCTCCGAGGTTTGTGTACCACTGTGTTTGCTGTGCGTTCGCACAGCCCCATCCTGCCTGGTTCTTTTCCTGACATTATTTTTCTCAAATTAGTTATTATAAGACATCCGATGGCGGTCTCACTTGCAGCCTGCAAAGATCTGGAATAATATGTAAATAGAGAGTACTGAAAGTTCATTTAGTGCTTTCGCAGACAGCTTACTAAATCAGGAAGGGGGAGCCCCCCCCCCCCCCTTGTTCTCCTCCTCTTGTGAACCCATCTTGCCTGGCCCACATTTCCATTGTGCTCTTTTTTTGGATCCATCCCAAAAACTCCTTCCGTGTCAAAATGCATTAAGAACATCAAAACATTTCTGTTTACAGCATCACAGTCATGTCAATTAAATCTGATAAATTATTCAAACATTTATCTTTTCCACGGCCTGGGGAATTTTTAATCAAGCTTCGGTATTTGCTTTAAATTAACACTGTCAAGTGTGCCTTTCTGTAAAATCCCTCGTATCATTAAAGATTTATCAATTGAAGTCTGTTTGGGTTTATTTTGCTGTTAATTTGGCTAGCAGGCGTATGGAGGCTGACTGGGGCTCCATGTTCTGTGCCTGCTGCTGCAACAAGTGGCTCAGAGCCAGAAGCCAGAGCATGAAGGGGCATTGCAGTGGAGGACAGATGTGAACCACATGTGAGGGGTTGGCATGCAGGTCACACAGGGGTCAAATGCCATACCGGCTCTCTCTCTTTCTTCTCTCTCTTCTGTCTCTCTCTCTTTTTCTTTATCAAATTCAGATTGCTTTATTGGCATGAAGTACAATCTGGAGATGTTGCCAACGCAGTATAGTGGTACAGCATTTCAGTAAATACAGTACAACGGACAGGTTAACATCAAAACATCTCTCTCTCTCTCTCTCTACGTCTTACATTATGTGTTGTGCAGTGTACTTCTTATACTTGGCATGTTTGAAACAATATCAGTGATGCTATGTTTTGACAACATTTCAAACCCCTCTCTTTGTAATGCTAATCTCACTGACTCAATAGGTAAATAGGGACACATACTAAATGGATAGCTGGTGGATGGTTGAAGTCTTAAACATTGAGGGTTGGACTCCACGTTCGTGAAGGATAATAATATTAACTGGTTGTGATGGAAGTGTTCTTAGGGTTTCACTGGTTCCTCTCACCGCCCGGACCCAGGGGTCATTGATGGGGCTCCCTCCGTGTGCCCCAGACCTGCAGCTTACATCTGGCTGCAGCGCGGCTCCTGCTCCACTAAACGCGGCCAGGTGTTGGCCCACAGTGACGCTCGCGTCTTCAGGCTTGCCGACGCTGATGATTGCTCTTTTCATTGAACTGTGAAAAATGAAAAGGGAGATAGGCACAGAAGTGTGTGTGTGTGTGTGTGTCTGTGTCTGTTCAATGCCTGCGTCTGTTTATTTCCGTGTCTGTGTGTGTTATTTGTGCGTGTCTGTCTCTATGTGTCATATGAGTCCTCTCCCCAGAGAAACAAGGCGGCGTTGCACATATAGACGAGATGATGTGAGGGCAATATCAATGAATGTATTCATGATATTTATATATTTAAATATATTTATAAGGGAGTAACCCATAGGGGGTGGTGGCCTCCCATCTTCCTAATGATATGCAAATGGAATGTAATACCTAATGTTTTGTTCTGTCTCAAGCTCATCCTAGTGTGTTCAATGGGGTTGTGAGTGACACAGCCGACAGCAGACAGAAGATGACTAGATGACTGGCCAATCAGATGACGGCACGAAAACGTGATGCAATGGGCAGTTAGGAATCACAAAGGAGTTTCACCAAAGCAAATAGCAAAACAACCATTTCTAATGCAAAACCATAGTAAGGAAGATATTGAATAATATTTTGTGAGTTAAATGTGTTTTATATTGCCTGTAATTAGATCTTATCGATGGGTAGTCTTATCTCCTCCTGTAATATAATACAGCGTCATAGCACGCACGCACGCACGCACAGACACACACACACACACACACACACACACACACACACACACACACAGCCTCATCAGGATGCTGAACCGAACCCTCCCAGGTTAGCCACATAGGGAGATATAATTAATCGGATGTAATCTTCATTTAACTGGAAACCACAGGGGATCTCAGACAGGTAATGCTGCATTCATCGCCTGGTGAATTAAGGATGTTGTTGTTCGTTTTAAAATGCAAGGTTCTCAAATCCAAATTTCATAGGGGGTTATTTGTCACGCCTACTCCCGCTTCCCCTCTCTGGCGCTCGAGGACACCAAGCTGCCCTTCATTACGCACACCTGTCACCATCATTACGCGCATCTGCGCTCATTGGACTCACCTGGACTCCTTCATGTTGTTGATTGTCCTCTCTATATATGTCTGTTCCTCAGTTGTGTTCCCCGTGTCAGCATTATTGTCGTAATGTAATTTTGTTCCCCCTGTCCAGACGCGGTTCTTGTTTTTGTTATATGTCCGTTTTCCATTAAATGTTCACTCCTTGTACTTGCTTCTTGTCTCCAACAACGGTCCTCAACATAATGCTGAGACCACTTTTTGAAGCATCAAGGAGTTCTTGTTTTTTGTTGGTGATGTCGGGTCCGAGTGCCTCCTGCCGATGGAACCAGGGGTGCCTCAGCTGGCTCGTCGGGCTTCCACGCCTTAGCTGGCTTGAGAGGTTTCCTTGCCTCGGTTGGGTCGGCAGGCTCCCATACCACGTCATGCCTCAACCAGCTCGCCGGGCTCCTACGCATCAGCCGGCTCCTCAGGCTCCCATCCAACGCCATGCCTCAGCCGGCCCATCAGGCTCTCACGCTTCAGCCGGGATCGTCAGGCTTCCACGCCTCAGCCGGCTCTTCAGACTCCCACGCCTCAGCTGGCTCTTCGGGCTCCCACACCTCAGCCGGCTCTTCAGACTCCCACACCTCAGCCGGGATCGTCAGGCTCCCACGCCTCAGCTGGCTCTTCAGACTCCCACGCCTCAGCTGGCTCTTCGGGCTTCTACGCCCCAGCTGGCTACTCAAGCGCCCATGCCTTGGCTGGCCCTTTCAGGCTTGTCTAGGGGGTCCCCCTGGGGGAGGGAGGGGGTATTGTCACACCTGCTCCTGCTTCCCCTCTCTGGCACTTGAGGGCACCAGGCTGACCTTCGTTACGCACACCTGTCACCATCATTACGCGCATCTGCGCTCATTGGACTCACCTGGACTACTTCACATTGTTGATTGTCCTCTCTATATATGTCTGTTCCTCAGTTGTGTTCCCCGTGTCAGCATTATTGTCGTAATGTAATTTTGTTCCCCCTGTCCAGACGCTGTTCTTGTTTTTGGTATATGTCCGTTTTCCATTAAAATGTTCACTCCTTGTACTTGCTTCTTGTCTCCAACGTCAGTCCTCACAGTTATTATTATACTTTTTTTTAAAGCTATTGACCCCAAAGTGAGACATCAAAATATCATAGGGTTTAAAACTGTAAACATTGAAGAGGTATTAGATTGTGGGACACAGTATCATCTTCCTCTGTTCCGTTTTAGAGTGTGATAAATCTGCTACCAGTGATGAATGTCCTCTCGGTGAGTCTACCTGTGTGTTCTGTGTGTTGAGGCTGAGCTGTTGTAGTGTTAGTGTACAGTACAGTAGCTACAGTATGTGACAAGGTGAAAACAGGTCACCATGTTGGCTCCCTATCCTGGTCCCAGATCTGTCTGTGCTGTCTTACCAAGAAATGGCCATAAGAGTTGACAAGACAGCACAAACAGATCTGGGACCAGATTATTTTACTGGAGCATAGGTTAGCCACGTCTACATTCCTCTGTCGCCATGACGCTGGCAGGAGATACACGCAAAACAGGAACAGAGCTCGAACAGACTCTGTTCTCTGTGGTTCTGTCCAACACGGCACATTATTCCCTACAATAGTACACAACTTTTGAAAAATAGTGCACTATATAGGGCAGGGACTGGCAACTCCAGTCTTCGGGGGCCTAATTGGTGTCACACTTTTACCCCAGCCCCAGCTAACACGCCTGACTCCAATAATCAACTAATCGTGATATTCAGATTAGAATGCAATTAGATGAAATCAGCTGTGTTTGCTAGTGAAGGGGGAAAAGTGTGACACCGCGGACTGAAGTTGCCCATCCCTGATATATGGAGAATAATGCCATTTCATATTCCTCAACCAGGAATACTCTGCTCTCTGATCTGTGTGAGTGGCTGCAGTGCTGCAGATAGCATCAGCCAGCAGCAGGGTTGTCTTTTTTTGTTGTCAATGTGGTCATTGAGGATGTTTTCCAAAGAGTCCCCTCTTCCTTCTGATGTCTGATTAGATTTCTCCAGAGCGTTTTTCAGTTCAGTTTTAACATCCTTCCATTTCTAGGAACACAGGAACAAAGCTCCTGTAATTAACAAAGACCATGTTTATTTTATTGAGTTGTTGCTTTAATATTAATACATTTTTCAGTTCGCGGTCAATATGTCTGTATGATTAAACCTCAAAGTTAGTATATTTTTTTAATGATGGTTAATATGAAATGTATTGTATTGATTAGGCAAGCTGATTGGTGATTTATCGTTTACCTTCTGAAATCCTAATCCTTTTTAGTAATGCTGACATTTGGAGAATTCTTAATTTACATAATTAGACATCTTTGATCTGAGATTTGTGAAATCCCCTCTTTCTCCCATCCTGCCTTGTTTCCTCCCACATCTCACAACCTTCACATTAATACTGCGAGTCCTTGGCTTAGATTTGGCATTTGAAAAGGCATGTTGGACTGTATGAAAAGAGAAAAATAGCATCATCACATTCTGAATGGATACAGGCCAACTCAGGCTTGTATTTACGTGAGCTGGCTCAAGCGCGCACACACACACACGAACGCACACACAAGCACACATAAAAAATACACACTCACAAATACACATATAATCACAACATTGGGCCTGACTGATTTGAATAGTGTAAAGATGCCCGTGGACTTACTTCCCATTCTAACTGAGGTATCAGTCTGTGTTGTGAGCTGGGGCTTCTACGATCCATAGAGAGAGAGAGAGAGAACACATACACACGCGCAAACATAAAACACACATTCTACACTATGAAGGAGACCACAGAGAGCTCCAGTGCTTTATTGATTGTTTTTAGGTGCGGTCCTCTTATTCTTCCCAGAGGGTGCTGAGTGGTGCACATCGAACACCTACCTCAGACTGTGATCCCATGTCAGTGAGACCAATGCCTTCTCCACAGGCCACCCCTTACTATACTAACAATACCCATTCTACCTGTTTGTCAATAACATACAGCACTGTGCCTCAAAGTCAATGGATCTCTGTCATTGACAAACTACAGCAAGGTGTAATTGACTGGCGTACGTAGTAATGGGCAGATAATTGAGTTGAGAAGGAAGACATGGTTGGGGAATTTGGATGAACCTAGGTGCTTAAAAAGGTTTATTTGGGGATATTAGGACTCTAGTTTAAACATCTCACTCGACGTGTGGAAGTGCTTGACCTGATTCTACAATCAAGGTACACAGCCACCCGGACACTTAGAATGTCTCGTCAGAACACATCACACATTCTTAACAGGAACTAACTAAAATTCAACCTCAACGCTCCCACAGTATCAACAAGCTAATACTGTTGCACTGTCCACTATTGTGCCAGCTATTCGTACTAAGCCATCTGGATGTTACCACCATTTCAACATTGAGGTCATTGCGTCTCACCTTTAGCTTGGTTTGTCTTTAATTATTGTCAGAGCTGCACACAGAGCCAGACCTCATCAACTGGATAAATATTTGACTGCTGTTCCATACAAATTGCATTGGTTTTATTTTATATCTGCACAGCCAGCTAAACCTAGACACAGTGGATTGGCTTCTTTGCAGGTGACCACAGTCCATCTCCACATGAGGTAAATTAAAACCCACATTTGTTAAACATGTGATATTCCTTCACTTCCAGACTTGCCTTATTTAATTCCAATATATTTCAAAGTCTAATCTGAGGCGAAGGCAGGGCCATTCAATTAATCAAAAATAGGCCAAATTGTAGTTTTGTGCAATATTATGGTGGCTTCACAGCATTGTGTGTGTGTGTGATGATATGCCTCTAGTCTTGCCCTGCTGCACTCAGGGGGGTACACTAACAGGACTCTGGGGTATGTGTTTGGCACCATGTGAGACGGCTCAAAGCTGGACACACAGGCCATGTGGCGTCACGCCTTCACACGTAAGTAACCTACTGTGATTTTTTTTAGCCAGTGTCTCCACTGTATAGCTTTGGCTTAGGTTTATGCTAATGATACGTCTCTGATGAATCAGAAAGATCCAAATATTGCGGTGGTGTTCAGCTTTGAAAACAAAGTCAATCAGATCCAGCCAAGGACAAGAAATGCTGAAAAAAAAACTGCTCAAAACTTTAAAGGGGAAATCTGGGATTGCTACATCCATTTTATTACTTAAAAAAAATATATAAACCCATTGATTCTTGACAAATATAAAACTTGTGAATGCCTAATGAGCTTAGTTCAACTGTCATACCCCATCAGAACCCAAAATATAAGCTTGTTTTACTCCATTGTTTGTGAATAATATGCGGTAATTGTAAACTTATAGCCTCAAAACATGGTTAAAACTATAATTTTCATCTCATGCACAGTCAAACCTTGCATCCATAGCTCTGTCAGTTAATTTGAAAGTGGTTACATCTCCTCAGCCCCATCCCTCATCCCTTTACCAAAACAGTGGTGGGAGAGTTTGCTTTGTTATTGTTTGAACTGCAGATTGCCCCTTAAAGTTAACAAATTGTATTATTTTTATATTAACAAAGCAGAGAAGAGTTTTACATATCTTTGGTTAGCATCGTAACAGAGTCATACTGAACATAGACTACATTACCTTCATCATGTACCACATCAGCTGTGGCACACTGTCCACATCAACATGCAGTCTGTAGCTTATCAAAGAATGTTAAAATTAAGGAAATTAGCAACACAACCCCTCACGCGTCAAACTCTCTCTTACTGTGATGTCCTTTGACATGTTGCTGGTCTCACGTACTGTAACTCTGCTGCAGCTGTGAAAGTGAGAAACTAACAATAGAGCTACAGGCTGGTGGTGGTAGAGGTTAGGTGGAGTGTGTGTGTGTGTGTGTGTGTGTACATGGGTTTGGGGCTGCTGATGAGTGTTGCAATGATTCCCACAGCCAGGGGGTCCAGTTCCACATTTAGAGCTAACTAATACTGACTCAGATGGACTCCTTTTTCACTCTCACTCTCTGTTCATCTGTATCAACAGCAGAAAATGAGTGCAGGACCGTGATGGATTGGACGATTTGACACATGCATCTGTGGCTTGGGGTAGAATGTCAACAGGGTTAATTTAGCAGCACATGGGCCTCAACTTTGATCTTTGGATCCCACCATCAGGAGCTGTCAGCCATATTGTTAAAGCCTAACTGTCACTTTGTCCTGCAGCTGTACATGTGGACTATGAGTCATCTGGCCTTAGTTATCATCATGAAAACCTGCCGAGCTGTCTTTTGTTTTTTAAACATTCGTTTTCCATCACCTTCTCTTTTTGCTCAGACCAAGGGCCATTTTTTTTATTGGAGAGAGGGATACATATTCATGAACTCATGACTAGTCTGACCCAGTGTGAACATTTGCTATTGATTACGTGCCTTCTTCATCTATTTCAAAGTTTGAGTCCAGATGTGTACAAGGCAAGCGGAAAGGAATATTACTTCTTCTTCTTCTTCTTCTTCTTCTTCTTCTTCTCTTCCTTCCCTGGAGGGAGCTGAATCACCAATCAATTATAGTAATTGCCCAACAGTGCTGATCAGCAGGATACTTGTTTTTTAATGAGTCGCATATCAATTCATGTCATATTCGTTTCAAGCAGACAGCTCCAGACTAGGCTTGCGCTGTGAAAACAAAGTCTGTCTCAGTGTCTGACAGTGCGACCAATAAAAGGGTGCAGAGTGTTGATCAGAGAGTATTTCAAACGGCGTCAGAAATGACCATAATGCCGTTAATCACACAGGGCGTCAAGGGTCACCCAATGCCACGGTCATCTTGGTCTGTGGATGGCTGGTGTTTTTTTTCTAACTTCAAAGCTCGACTTATTAAGTTCCTCTCATTCTAGCTATCGACTTCCTTGTGAGTCTCTTTGAAGGTTTGATCAGTTACGGGTGTGAATTGTGGCTGTGCCCTGGTGTTTCGGTTCGACGTGTCACCTTCTCATTTCGCTTGGTCATTAAAGTCAAGACGAGGACCCGGGTCCGTCGGTAAGTTTCACATTTGTATTCCAATCACAGCGCCGAAGAATAAGCTCATTAGGCATAATTACAGGTTTCCAGTTCCACTGCTTTTCTTTTACACCGTTTGGTGTGAAACTTTCATTCCATAACAAAAACCAAATGCTTCCACCACAGGCCGCTGGTGAGAGCGATGCATAAGGACCATGGTGTACCTCTTAGTTAACTATAAGTACATAAGCAGGTCCTAGTTTAGGGCTATTCAACTCTGGGCCTTGAAGTTCTCCTCAATACTGCTAGGTTTCTTTTCTTTCCCTCTAAATCAGGGACTGATTTAGAGCTGGGAATGAGTGGACTTTCTGGCCAATCAATTACATTAATCCATTACTCAACCAATCATGAACTGCCAAGAAGAGAAAAAAACCCAGCGTGAGGCCCAGATCTGAATACCACGGACCCATTTCCATCCCCTAGCTTTGAACAGTTTGTTCATACCTAGGAGAACATAGCCTACTGTAATTAAGTGACGCTTTTCTCATTTGGCTTGTATAGTCATTGATTATCAGTTAGGAACACGTTGCAAAGCATGTGCCTTGACTCTCGGAAATAGTGGCAAATACAATGTAAATCAAATCAAATTGTATTTGTCACAAGCGCCAAAAACAAGGTCTACAGTGAAATGCTTCTTTACAAGCCCTAATCAACAATGCAGTTAGAAAAATTTAAATAGAGCAACAGTAAAATAAACAATAGTGAGGCTATATACAGGGGGTACCAGTACAGAGTCAATGTGTGTGGGCACCGGATATTCGAGGTATTTAAGGTAATATGTACATTTAGGTAGAGTTACTAAAGTGACTATCCATAAATAATAAAAAGGGGGGAGGGCAATGCAAATAGTCTGGGAAGCCATTTGACTAGATGTTCAGGAGCCTTATGGCTTGGGCGTAGAAGCTGTTTAGAAGCCTCTTGGACCTAGACTTGGAGCTCCGGTACCGCTTTCCATGCGGTAGCAGAGAGAACAGTCTATGACTAGGGTAGCTGGAGTCTTTGACAATTTTTAGGGCTTTCCTCTGACACCCACTGGTATAGAGGTCCTGGATGGCAGGAAGTTTGGCCCCAATGATGTACTGGGACGTACGCTCTACCCTCTGTAGTGCTTTGCGGTCAGAGGCCGAGCAGTTGCCAAACCAGGCAGTGATGCAACCCAATCCTTTTGAGGATCTGAGGACCCACGGCAAATATTTTCAGTCTCCAGAGGGGGAATAGGTTTTGTCATGCCCTCTTCACGACTGTCTAGGTGTGTTTGGACCATGTTAGTTTGTTGGTGATGTGGACACCAAGGAACTTGAAGCTCTCAACCTGCTCCACTACAGCCCCATCGATGAGAATGGGGGAGTGCTCGGTCCTCCTTTTCCTGTAGTCCACAATCACCTCCTTTGTCTTGATCACGTTTAGGGAGAGGTTGTTGTCCTGGCACCACAAGGTCAGGTCTCTGACCTCCTCCCTATAGGCTGTCTCGTCTTTGTCGGTGATCAGGCCTACAATTATTGTGTCATCAGCAAACTTAATGTTGGTGTTGGAGTCATACCTGGCCGTGCAGTCACGAGTGAACAGGGAGTACAGGAGGGGAGGGAGCACACATCCCTGAGGGGCTCCCGTGTTGAGGATCAGCGTGGCAGATGTGTTGTTACCTACCCTTACCACCTGGGGGTGGCCCGTCAGAAGTCCAGGATCTAGTTGCAGAGGAAGGTGTTTAGTCTCAGGGTCCTTATCTTAGTGATGAGCTTTGAGGGCACTATGATGTTGAACGCTGTGCTGTAGTCAATGAACAGCATTTGCATCATGTTGTGGATCTGTTGGGGTGGTATGCAAATTGGAGTGGGTCTAGGGTTTCTGGGTGTTGATGTGAGCCATGACCAGCCTTTCAAAGCACTTCAAGGCTATAGACGTGAGTGCTATGGGTCGGTAGTCATTTAGGAAGGTTACCTTAATGTTCTTGGGCACAGGGACTATGGTGGCCTGCTTGAAAAATGTTGGCATTACAGACTCAGACAGGGAGAGGTTGGAAATGTCAGTGAAGACACTTGCCAGTTGGTCAGCGCATATTCGGAGTACACGTCCTGGTAATCCATCTGGCCCTGCGGCCTTGTGAATGTTGACCTATTTAAAGGTCTTACTCACATCGGCTGCGGAGGGCGTGATCATACAGTCGTCCACAACAGCTGATGTTCTCATGCATGTTTCAGTGTTGCTTGCCTTGAAGCAAGCATAGAAGTAATTTAGCTTGTCTGGTGGCTCGTGTCACGGGGCAGCTCTCGGTTGGGCTTCCCTTTGTCGTCTGTAATAGTTTGCAAGCCCTGTCACATCCAACGAGCCTCCTCGATTCGATCTTAGTTCTGTATTAACGCTTTGCCCGTTTGATAGTTTGTCTGAGGGCATAGTGGGATTTCTTGTCAGCTTCCGGGTTAGAGTCCCGCTCCTTGAAAGTGGTAGTCTTACCCTTTAGATCAGTGCGGATGTTGCCTGTAATCCATGGCATCTGGTTGCGGTATGTACGTACAATCACTGTGGGGACGATGTCATCAATGCACTTATTTATGAAGCCAGTGACTGATGTGGTGTACTCCTCAATGCCATCAGAAGAATCGCCGAACATATTCCAGTCTGTGTTAGTAAAACAGTCCTGTAGCTTAGCAGCTGCTTCATCTGACCACTTTTTTATTGACCTAGTCACTGGTGCTTCCTGCTTAATTGTTGCTTGTAAGCAGGAATCAGGAGGATATATTTATGGTCAGATTTGCCAAATGGAGGGTGAGGGAGAGCTTTGTATCCATCTATGTGTGTGAAGGTGATCTAGAGTGTTTTCCCTCTGGTTGCACATTTAACATGCTGGTGGAAATTTGGTAAAACGGATTTAAGTTTCCCTGCCTTAAAGTCCCGGGCCACTAGGAGCACCTCTGGATGAGCGTTTTCCTGTTTTCTTATGGCGGTATACAGCTCATTGAGTGCGGTCTTTGTTCCAGCATCGGTCTGTGGTGGTATGTAGACAGCTACGAAAAATACAGATGAGAACTCTGTAGGTAGATAGTGTGGTCTACAGCTTTTCATGAGATACTCTACTTCAGGCGAGCAAAACCTACAGACTTCCTTAGATATTGTGCACCAGCTGTTGTTTACAAACATACATAGACCATCGCCCCTTGTCTTACAACAGGCTGCTGTTCTATCATGCCGATACAGTGTAAAAACCTGCGAGCTGTATGTTGTTCATGTCGTTGTTCAGCCACGACTCAGTGCAACATAAGATATTACAGTTTTTAATGTCCCGTTAGTAGTTTAATCTTGCTCGTAGGTCATCGATTTTATTTTCCAATGATTGCATGTTTGCCAATAAAACGGATGGTGGTGGAGGTTTACTCGCCCGCCTATGAATTCTCAGAAGGCAGCCCGACCTCTGCCCCCTTTTTCTCAGTCTTCTCTTCAAGGAAATTATGGGGATTTGGGCCTGTTCCCGGGAAAGCAGTATATCCTACACGTCAGACTCGTTAAAGGAAAAAGCTTCTACCAGTTCGTGGTGAGTAATTGCTGTTCTGATGTCAAGAAGTTATTTTCGGTCATAAGAGACGGTAGCAGCAACATTATGTACAAAATTAAAAAATGAAAAGTTACAAACAACGCAAATAAATAAATAACTCAGTTGGTTAGGAGCACTTAAAAAGTCTGTCATCCTCTCCTGCGCCATTCTACTCATAGAGCAGCAGTAAAAAGTTTGGGCACAAACTCATTACAGGGTTTTTCTTAATTTTTACTATTTTTAACAAGTGCTCAGCATATGTGGGAACTCCTTCAAGACTGTTGTCAAAGCATTCCAGGTGAAGCTGTTTTTGAGAATGCCAAGAGTGTGCAAAGCTGTCATCAAGGCAAAGGGTGGTTACTTTGAAGAATCTCAAATAGAAAATATATTTTGATTAGCTTAACACTTTTTTGGTTACTACTTGATTCCATGTGTTATATCACAGTTTTGATCTCTTCACTACTACTCTACAATGTAGAAAATAGCAAAAATAAAGAAAAAAACCCTGGAATGAGTAGGTGTGTCCAAACTTTTGACTGGTACTGTATTTCTTTATCAGGACTCTATAACTTTCTCTAAACAGTAAGCCTGGGCTGCACAGTATATATGTTGCGATGTTTACAACATTACAACACCGGATGGCCTTTTATGACTAGAGTAGTGGCGGTGGTGACAGATAGTTTGGCTGCATTTTTTGCACTGTGAAGTAATGTGTTTTGGACAGTGGGTTCACTGACTGGCTTTGTCTGGCTCTTTTCTACTCCAGCAATCAGGCAGGCTGCCAAACAAACAGATGAAGTCAATAGAGACATTTCCTGTGTCTTCTGAGATGTGACTGCAACAGATGCACAATGCTGACACGGCGCTGACACGACACTGACACAATGTGACAACCTGCTGTGATGTAGTGTGTACACAGAGGATTCCACCTCGCCTTATTTAGGCGCTGACACCACACATGATCACACACAAGCTAATGTTTGTCAGCGTGTGTAAAAAAGGGGAAAATAGATTTTGCAATGTAGTCTGAATGTGTGAAAAATCACTGTCTCAAAGAGGAAGCTTGACTTGCGCAAGAAGCTATACATCTGAGATACAGTATTTGAGATATTTGCAGTGCACATCATTCAATCTTTGACTTGTACAATATCCATTCCACCAAGGTCAGTGGCTTATTACTTTAATGCGATTTTAGCCATATCCGTTCCCAGTTACCATCCATTGAAACATCCCAAACAGACAGGTGAAATAGCTTGGAAGCGCAGCAACCGTGGTTTGCCGAGTTTTTACCTTTAGCAGGGAGTTAGGGTGTGTCTGTAAACAGGTAATTACCATATGTGGGGCACAGAGGCCCACTGTGATTACAGATGAGCCCAGTAATAGATTCAACACTTAGAAACGGGGAATGCTGCATTCCTCCAGTCTGACTGCAAGGTGGGTAGGTATCTGCAAGATGGATTATGTGAGGTTTGTGAGTTCAACATTGACACAGATTCATCGTAAATCATTATGCCTGAGACCCGGAGTGATTTTTGCATTAGGAGCAGAGAATGGAGTTCACCCAGTCAATGAGGAGGGCATATTTCACATCAGTCACCCTACTTTCATGTTACATTTCACTTCCGTTACCAAAAGGGTTCATGGTATATAATAGCAATCAGCATGATACCGCGCTAACAATAGGCCCTATACGGCACAGGGGTCACTGCATGGGGTGCTATCTTTCTTTTAAAGCAAAGACAAAGTTCAAACTAATGTTTAACTAAATAAATGCATGTCTAATGTAAAATCTTTAATAGATGGTTGAGAATATAGCGTATTGTCTTTCTAAGGCATTTGGCACAGAGCTGTGAGGAGGACGTCTTTTTGGGGGGGGGGTCTTTTTTTGGTGCGGTCCGGACAGACCTTGATTTCAATGTCCACAGATGGTGCTTTTTGGTTCGGTCCAGAACAAATCCAAACCGATCTTTGACGTGTCTGTTTGGTTCAGATTTGGTCCGGATCGGCCTTGATTTCAACATCCACAGACGTCTGGTCTCGTCCGGACCAGCCTATATTTGGCCCAAACATAGTAGTCTATAATTGATTTGGTCTGGACCAAATCTGAACCAATCATATACATCTATGCTTCACCAGTTTGGACAGCACAGTACAGCAGAGCACATTACAGTACACTATAGTACAGTCTGATGAAACCAAGATTGAACTCTTTGGCATGAATGCCAAGCGTCACATCTGGAGAAGACCTGGCACCATCCCGACGGTGAAGCATGGTGGTGGCAGCATCATACAGTGGGGATGTTTTTCAGCTGCAAAAATCAAATCAAATTACAGTGAAATGCTTACTTACAAGCCCTTAACCAACAATGCAGCTGTAACAAAATAAGTAAAAAATATATTTTTTAAATAAAATAATTAAAGAACAGCAGTAAAATAACAGTAGCGAGGCTATATACAGTACAGGGGGTACTGGTACAGAGTCAGTGTACGGGGGCACAGGTTAGTCAAGGTAATTGAGGTAATATGTAGATACTGCAGGTAGAATTAAAGTGACTATGCATAGATAATAACCAGTGAGTAGCAGCAGTGTAAAAGGTGGGGTGAGGGGGGGGGAAACAATGCAAATAGTCTGGGTAGCCATTTTATTAGCTGCTCAGGAGTCTTATGGCTTGGGGTAGAAGCTGTTAAGAAGCCTTTTGGACCTAGACTTGGAGCTCCGGTACCGCTTGCCGTGCGGTAGCAGAGAGAACAGTCTATGACTAAGGTGACTGGAGTCTTCAACAATTTTTAGGTCTTTCGTCTGACTTCGCCTGGTATGGAGGTCCTGGATGGCAGGAAGCTTGGCCCCAATGCTGTACAGGGCCGTGCGCACTACCCTCTGTAGTGCCGAGCAGTTGCCATACCAGGCAGTGGTGCAAGCCGCCAGGATGCTCTCGATCGTGCAGCTGTATAACGTTATGAGGATCTGAGGACCCATGCCAAATCTTTTCAGTCTCCTGAGGAGGAATAAGCTTTGTTGTGCCCTCTTCACAACTGTCTAGGTGTGTTTGGACCATGTTAGTTTGTTGGTGATGTGGACACCAAGGAACTTGAAGCTCTCAACCTGCTCCACTACAGCCCTGTCAATGAGAATGGGGGCGTCCTCCTTTTCCTGTAGTCCACAATCATCTCTTTTGTTTTGATCACATTGAGGGGGAGGTTGTTGTCCTGGCACCACACTGCCAGGTCTCTGACCTCCTCCCTCATTGTTGTCGGTGATCAGGCTAACCACTGTTGTGTCAACGGCAAACTTAAATGATGGTGTTGGAGGCGTGCCTGGCCATGACGTCATGGGTGAACACGCACACCTGAGGGGCCCTGTCATGCCAAATAGTGTCCCCCGGCCAAATAGTGTCCCCCTCAATGTCACAATAGGATTCGATGAGTTGTAGCTTCTGTTGCTAGGGATGTTGCTAGAATTTAGAACCTCTATTAAATAATGAACCAACACGTCCGTTGCAATGCTGGTTGCTTGGCTCTATTTGAACTCGTAGGAGGATGCAGGCAGTTCTAGTTCTGTTTCACTGCATAAACGCTCGCTCAGTCCGCACAAAATTAATCCCTCAGTATTGTTCTCCAAAGACGGTGTTTTTGACAGTGACAACCTGCTGACTTCCTGCTGCTTCAGAGGACCGAAAAGACTGGAAAGAGAACACTTTCTTACCATGTAGAGTTGAGGTCGGAAGTTTACATACTGTACACCTTAGCCAAATACATTTAAACTCAGTTTTTCACAAATCCTGACATTTACCACTTTATTTTAAGAATGTGAAATGTCAGAATAATAGTAGAGAGAATTATTTATTTCAGCTTGTATTTCTTTCATCACAATCCCAGTGGGTCAGAAGTTTACATACACTCAATTAGTAGTTGGTAGCATTGCCTTTAAATTGTTTAACTTGGGTCAAACTTTTCGGGTAGCCTTCCACAAGCTTCCCACAATAAGTTGGGTGAATTTTGGCCCATTCCTCCTGACAGAGCTGGTGTAACTGAGTCAGGTTTGTAGGCCTCCTTGCTCGCACACACTTTTTCAGTTCTGCCCAAAAGTTTTCTATAGGACTTTCAGGGCTTTGTGATGGCTACTCCAATACCTTGACTGTGTTGTCTTTAAGCCATTTTGCCACAACTTTGCAAGTGTGTTTGGGGTCATTGTCCATTTGGAAGACCCATTTGCAACCCAGCTTTAGCTTCCTGACTGATGTCTTGAGATGTTGCTTCAATATATCCACGTACTTTTCTCTTCTCATGATGCCATCTATTTTGTGAAGTGCACCAGTCCCTCCAGCAGCAAAGCACCCCCACAACATGATGCTGCCACCCCCGTGCTTCAAGGTCGAGATGGTGTTCTTTGGCTTGCAAGCCTCCCCATTTTCCTCCAAACATAACGATGGTTGTTATGGCCAAACAGTTCTATTTTTGTTTCATCAGACCAGAGGACATTTCTCCAAAAAGTATTATCTTTGTCTCCATTTGCAGTTGCAAACCGTAGTGTGGCTTCTTTCTTGCTGAGCGGCCTATCAGGTTATGTCGATATAGGACTTTCACTGTGGATATAGATACTTTTGTACCTGTTTCCTCCAGCGTCTTCACAAGGTCCTGTGCTGTTGTTCTGGGATTGATTTGCACATTTCGCACCAAAGTACATTAATCTCTAGGAGACAGGACACGTCTCCTTCCTGAGCGGTATGACAGCTGTGTGGTCCCATGGTGTTTATACTTGCGTACTATTGTTTGTACAGATGAACGTGGTACCTTCAGGTGTTTGGAAATTGCTCCCAAGGATGAACCAGACTTGTGAAGGTCTACAATTATTTTTCTGAGGTCTTGGCTGATTTCTTTAGATTTTCCCATGATGTCAAGCAAAGAGGCACTGAGTTTGAAGGTAGTCCTTGAAATACATCCACAGGTACACCTTCAATTGACTCAAATTATGTTAATTAGCCCATCAGAAGCTTCTAAAGTTTCTGTACATACAGTATATAAGCTATGCGAAATAGATAACATTTCAGGACTATTGAAATTATATTATTTTATTGTAGATAAGGGAAGGGCAGGTTAAAATGAAAACATGACAGCCAGACAAGCCAGTGTATGAATCAAATTGATTTGCATATGAATGGTGTGGAAATTAGCTGATTTCGTAATCTGTAAGGTAAATTACTTTAATGTTCCAAGCAGATTACAACCTTTCTTTGCCATTTCCGAAACAGCAATGTTTAAGACATGGATTTCATGTTGTACCGTTAACAAGATACCAAAAGTAGTTTGAATTAATGTTTTCATTTTATTAGCTAAACAAAACTTGTTTAAACAGGAAATTGTCGAGGAATTGAGCCTTGTTTGGATAGCGAAGATGAAAAGAGTGCCGTTTAGGTTGTATAATGATCTCCAAAATTCTAATCATTAGTTCATCACACCGTTGATATACAGACACTAATAGTTTATCGAACCCCATTGTGACGTAGAAGGGGACACTATTTGGCCGGGGGACAATATTTGGCATGACAGCTCCCGTGTTGAGGATCAGCTTGGCAGATGTGTTGTTACCTACCCTCACCACCTGGGGGCGGCCCGTCAGGAAGTCCAGGATCCAGTTGCAGAGGGAGGTGTTTAGTCCCAGGGTCCTTAGCTTAGTGATGAGCTTTGAGGGCACTATGGTGTTGAACGCTGAGCTGTAGTCAATGAATGGCATTCCCACATAGGTGTTATTTTTGTCCACATGGGAAAGGGCAGTGTGGAGTGCAGTAGAGATAGCATCATCTGTGGATCTGTTGGTGCGGTATGCAAATTGGAGTGGGTCTAAGGTTTCTGGGATAATGGAGTTTATGTTTTTATTTATTTTTATTTCACCTTTATTTAACCAGGTAGGCAAGTTGAGAACAAGTTCTCATTTACAATTGCGACCTGGCCAAGATAAAGCAAAGCAGTTCGACACACAACGACACAGAGTTACACATGGAGTAAAACAAACATACAGTCAATAATACAGTATAAACAAGTCTATATACGATGTGAGCAAATGAGGTGAGATAAGGGAGGTAAAGTAAATACAATATAGCAAGTAAAACACTGGAATGGTAGATTTGCAGTGGAAGAATGTGCAAAGTAGAAATAAAAATAATGGGGTGCAAAGGAGCAAAATAAATAAATAAAATAAATACAGTAGGGAAAGAGGTAGTTGTTTGGGCTAAATTATAGGTGGGCTATGTACAGGTGCAGTAATCTGTGAGCTGCTCTGACAGTTGGTGCTTAAAGCTAGTGAGGGAGATAAGTGTTTCCAGTTTCAGAGATTTTCGTAGTTCGTTCCAGTCATTGGCAGCAGAGAACTGGAAGGAGAGGCGGCCAAAGAAATAATTAGTTTTTGGGGTGACCGGAGAGATATACCTGCTGTAGCGCGTGCTACAGGTGGGTGATGCTATGGTGACCAGCAAGCTGAGATAAGGGGGGACTTTATCTGGCAGGGTCTTGTAGATGACATGGAGCCAGTGGGTTTGGCGACGAGCATGAAGCGAGGGCCAGCCAATGAGTGAGTACAGGTCGCAATGGTGGGTAGTATATGGGGCTTTGGTGACAAAACGGATTGCACTGTGATAGACTGCATGCAATTTGTTGAGTAGGGTATTGGAGGCTATTTTGTAAATGACATCGCCGAAGTCGAGGATTGGTGGGATGGTCAGTTTTACAAGGGTATGTTTGGCAGCATGAGTGAAGGATGCTTTGTTGCGAAATAGGAAGCCAATTCTAGATTTAACTTTGGATTGGAGATGTTTGATGTGGGTCTGGAAGGAGAGTTTACAGTCTAACCAGACACCTAGGTATTTGTAGTTGTCCACGTATTCTAAGTCAGAGCCGTCCAAAATAGTGATGTTGGACAGGCGGGCAGGTGCAGGCAGCGATCGGTTGAAGAGCATGCATTTAGTTTTACTTGTATTTAAGAGCAATTGGAGGCCACAGAATGCGAGTTGTATGGCATTGAAGCTTGCCTGGAGGGTTGTTAACACAGTGTCCGAAGAAGGGCCAGAAGTATACAGAATGGTGTCGTCTGCGTAGAGGTGGATCAGAGACTCACCAGCAGCAAGAGCGACATCATTGATGTATACAGAGAAGAGAGTCGGTCCAAGAATTGAACCCTGTGGCACCCCATAGAGACTGCCAGAGGTCTGGACAGCAGACCCTCCGATTTGACACACTGAACTCTATCAGAGAAGTAGTTGGTGAACCAGGCGAAGCAATCATTTGAGAAACCAAGGCTGTCGAGTCTGCCGATGAGGATGTGGTGATTGACAGAGTCGAAAGCCTTGGCCAGATCAATGAATACGGCTGCACAGTAATGTTTGTTATCGATGGCGGTTAAGACATCGTTTAGTACCTTGAGCGTGGCTGAGGTGCATACATGACCAGCTCTGAAACCATATTGCATAGCAGAGAAGGTATGGTGAGATTCGAAATGTTCGGTAATCTGTTTGTTGACTTGGCTTTTGAAGACCTTAGAAAGGCAAGGTAGGATAGATATAGGTCTATAGCAGTTTGTGTCAAGAGTGTCCCCCCCTTTGAAGAGGGGGATGACCGCAGCTGCTTTCCAATCTTTGGGAATCTCAGATGACACGAAAGAGAGGTTGAACAGGCTAGTAATAGGGGTGGCAACAATTTCGGCAGATCATTTTAGTAAGAAAGGGTCCAGATTGTCTAGCCCGGCTGATTTGTAGGGGTCCAGATTTTGCAGCTCTTTCAGAACATCAGCTGACTGGATTTGGGAGAAGGAGAAATGGGGAAGGCTTGGGCGAGTTGCTGTGGGGGGTGCAGTGCTGTTGACCGGGGTAGGAGTAGCCAGGTGGAAAGCATGGCCAGCCGTAGAAAAATGCTTATTGAAATTCTCAATTATGGTGGATTTATCAGTGGTGACAGTGTTTCCTATCTTCAGTGCAGTGGGCAGCTGGGAGGAGGTGTTCTTATTCTCCATGGACTTTACAGTGTCTCAGAACTTTTTTGAGTTAGTGTTGCAGGAAGCAAATTTCTGCTTGAAAAAGCTAGCCTTGGCTTTTCTAACTGCCTGTGTATAAAGGTTTCTAGCTTCCCTGAACAGCTGCATATCATCGGGGCTGTTCGATACTAATGCAGAACACCATAGGATGTTTTTGTGTTGGTTAAGGGCAGTCAGGTCTGGGGAGAACCAAGGGCTATATCTGTTCCTGGTTCTACATTTCTTGAATGGGGCATGCTTATTTAAGTTGGTTAGGAAGGCATTTAAAAAAAATAACCAGGCATCCTCTACTGACGGGATGAAATCAATATCCTTCCAGGATACCCCGGCCAGGTCGATTAGAAAGGCCTGCTCGCTGAAGTGTTTCAGGGAGCGCTTGACAGTGATGAGTGGAGTTTGTTTGACCGCTGACCCATTACGGATGCAGGCAATGAGGCAGTGATCGCTGAGATCTTGGTTGAAGACAGCAGAGGTGTATTTAGAGGGCAAGTTGGTTAGGATGGAGGTACCTGGTAGGTTCATTGATAATTTGTGTGAGATTGAGGGCATCAAGCTTAGATTGTAGGATGGCTGGGGTGTTAAGCATGTTCCAGTTTAGGTCGCCTAGCAGCACGAGCTCTGAAGATAGATGGGGAGAAATCAGTTCACATATGGTGTCCAGAGCACAGCTGGGGGCAGAGGGTGGTCTATAGCAGGCGGCAACGGTGAGAGACTTGTTTTTAGAGAGGTGGATTTTTAAAAGTAGAAGTTCAAATTGTTTGGGTACATACCTGGATAGTAGGACAGAACTCTGCAGGCTATCTTTGCAGTAGATTGCAACACCGCCCCCTTTGGCAGTTCTATCTTGTCTGAAAATGTTGTAGTTTGGGATGAAAATGGTGGTCTTCCTAAATCAGGATTCAGACACAGCTAGAACATCCGGGTTGGCAGAGAGTGCTAAAGCAGTAAATAGAACAAACTTAGGGAGGAGGCTTCTAATGTTAACATGCATGAAACCAAGGCTATTACGGTTACAGAAGTCATCAAAAGAGAGCGCCTGGGGAATAGGAGTGGAGCTAGGCACTGCAGGGCCTGGATTCACCTCTACATCGCCAGAGGAACAGAGGAGTAGGATAAGGGTACGGCTAAAAGCAATAAGAATTGGTCGTCTAGAACGTCTGGAACAGAGAGTAAAAGGAGGTTTCTGGGGGCGATAAAATAGCTTCAAGGTATAATGTACAGACAAAGGTATGGTAGGATGTGAATACAGTGGAGGTAAACCTAGGTATTGAGTGATGACGAGAGAGATATTGTCTCTAGAAACATAATTGAAACCAGGAGATGTCATTGCATGTGTGGGTGGTGGAACTAATAGGTTGGATAAGGTATAGTGAGCAGGACTAGAGGCTCTACAGTGAAATAAGCCAATAAACACTAACCAGAACAGCAATGGACAAGGAATATTGACATTAAGGAGAGGCATGCTTAGTCGAGTGATCAAAAGGGTCCAGTGAGTAGTGAGGTTGGAGGTCTGTTATTAGCCACCTCGTGCGTTTCCGTCGGTAGGATTAGTGGGGTTCCGTGTGGTAGAGGGGATGAATCAAATTCACACAAAAAAACAAAAAAACAATAGATATAGTTATAGAGGCCCAAGAAAAAAAGAAAAAAAAAAAAAGAAAAAAAAAATTGTCCGATAGGTCTATTCAGATAGCAGCCGATAAGACAGCTAACGGTTAGCGGACCGCAGATGGGCGTTCAGGTAACGTCGCGACGGAGGAGCCAGCCGGATAACTCCCTCGGGTAGATAACGTCGGTAGTCCAGTTGTGAAGGCCCGGTGGGGCTCCGCGTTGGCAGTAAAACGGGTCCAGATAGGTGATTGTAGCCCAGGAGTGATTGATGGAACTCTTCAGCTGGCTAGCTCCGGAATAATTTATGTTTGCTCCGGAATCGACAAAAGCCGGATAGCAGCTAGCTAGCTGCGAGATCCAGGTATAAATGTCCAGAGTTAGCGGTTGAAATCCAGGGACATGGAGAGAAAAATAGGTCCGGTATGTTCCGGTCCGAGCCGCGCCGTACAAAACTGGCGATAGATTTTCGAGCTAAACCATGGTTAGCTGAATACTAACGATTAGCCAGTAAAGAAGCTAACTAGCTTCTGATTAGCTTCTGATTAGCTTCAGGCTAGCTTCTGGATTAGCTTCTGGCTAGCTTCTGGCTAGCTTCTGGTTAGCTTCTATGGAGGATTACAGATTTGAGGTAAATAATACTTTCTTTTTTTTAATAAATATAAATTGGTGAGGTGGGTTGCAGGAGAGTGTTTTGAAGATGAGTTTATGGAAAATAAAAAATATATATAAAAGGTATGTGAAGAAAGTTGCAAATATATATATATACGGGACACGACAAGACGAGGACAAAAGACGTCTGAACTGCTATGCCATCTTGGGATAAGATGTGAGCCATGGCCAGCTTTTCAAAGCACTTCATTGCTACAGACGTCATTTAGGCAGGTTCCCTTAGTGTTCTTGAGCACAAGGACTATGGTGGTCTGCTTGAAACATGTTGGTATTACAGACTCAGGGACAGGTTGAAAATGTCAGTGAAGACACTTGCCAGTTGGACAGCGCATATTCAGAGTATACAACCTGGTAATCCATCTGGCCCCGTGCCCTTGTGAATGTTGACCTGTTTAAAGGTCATACTCACATCGGCTACAGAGAGCATGATCACACAGTCATCTGGAACAGCTGATGGTCTCATGCATACTTCAGTGTTGCTTGCCTTGAAGCGAGCATAGAAGTAATTTAGCTTGTCTGGTTGGCTCGTGTCACTGGGCAGCTCGGTGCTGTGGTTCCCTTTATAGTCTCTAATAGTTTGCAAGCCCTGCCACATCCGACGAGCGTCGGAGCCGGTGTAGTGCGATTCAATCTTAGTCATGTATTGATGCTTTGCCTCATTGATGGTTCGTCTCAGGGCATAGTGGGATTTCTTGTTAGGGTCGGGTTAGAGTCCTGCTCCTTGAAAGCGGCACCTCTACCCTTTAGCTCAGTGAGGATGTTGCCTATAATCCATGGCTTCTGGTTAGGGTATGTGCGTACAGTCACTGTGGGGACAACCTTGAGACTTCCTTAATATTAGATTTCGTGCATCAGCTGTTGTTTACAAATATACACAGACCGCCACCCTTTGTCTTACCGGAGTCAGCTGTTCTATCTTGCCAATGTAGCGTAAACCCCACCAGCTGTATTTTATCCATGTCATCGTTTAGCCACGACTCGGTGAAACATAAGATATTAAATTTTTTAATGTCCCATTGGTAGGATATTTGTGATCGTAACTTGTCTATTTTCTTATCCAATGATTGTATGTTGGCTATTAGGACTGATGGTAGAGGCAGATTACCCACTCGCCGTCGGATCCTTACAAGGAACACAACCTACGTCCCCAATATCTTCATCTCTTTCAAATGCGAATGACGGGGATGTGGGCCGTGTCGGGTGTCTGAAGTAAATCCTTCGCATCCAACTAGTTAAAACCTTTTAAGGATAAGCCCCTTTTTTTCAATTTTCACCTGAAATTACATACCCAAATCTAACAGCCTGTAGCTCAGGACCTGAAGCAAGGATATGCATATTCTTGATACCGTTTGAAAGGAAACACTGTGGAGTTTGTGGAAATGTGAAATGAATGTAGGAGAATATAACACATTAGATCTGGTAAAAGACAATACAAAGAAAAACAATGCGTTTTCCATTTTTTGTACCATCATCTTTGAAATGCAAGAGAAAGGCCATAACGTATTATTCCAGCCCAGGTGCAATTTACACTATGGCCACTAGATGGCATCAGCACTGTGCAAAGTTTTAGACTGATCCAATGAACCTTTGAATTTCGGTTCAAAATGTTGATTCAAGACTGCCCGAAATGTGCATAATTGGTTTATTAATAACTTCACAAGTTCATAATTGTGCACTCTACTCAAAAAGTAGCATGGTAGTATTTCACTGTAATAGCTACTGTAAATTGGACAGTGCAGTTAGATGAACAAGAATTTAAGCTTTCTGCCCATATCCGGTATGTCTATGTCCTGGGAAATTTTCAGGACAAGTCTCTGAATGTCCGTGAGTGGTCCAGTCAGAGCCTGGACTTGAACCCGATCGAACATCTCTAGAGAGACCTGAAAATATCTGTGAAGCAACGCTCCCCATCCAACCTGACAGAGTTTGAGAGGATCTGCAGAGAGGAATGGGAGAAACTCCCCAAATATAGGTGTGCCAAGATTGTAGCATCATACCCAAGCAGACTCAAGGCTGTAATATCACTGCCAAAGGTGCTTCAACAAAGTGCTGATTAAAGGGTCTGAATACTTATGTAAACGTGATATTTCAGTTAGAAAAAAAAGTGTAAATGTGCAAAAATGTCTAAAAATCTATTTTTGCTATGTCGTTATGGGGTTTTCAATCCATTTTAGAATAAGGCTGTAACGTAATAAAATGTGGAAAAAGTCAAGGGGTCTGAATACTTTCAAATGCACTGTAGGTAGGGGTAAAGTGTATAGGCAACAGGATAGATAATTGACCGTTGCAGCAGAGCGTGTGAGTCTGTGAGTGTGCACATGTTATGTGTGTGTGGGTGTTTGTAGTGTGTGTGTGTTTGTAGTGTGTGTGTTTAAATGTTTGTGTTGGGTTGTCAGTGTAAGTATGTTTGAGTTTGTGGGTAGAGTCCAGTGTGTGTGTGCATAGAGTCAGTGTAAGAGAGTTAATGCAGGTACTCCGGGTAGTCCGGGTAGCCATTTGATTAGCTATTTAGCAGTCTTATGGCTTGGCTGTAGAAGTTGTTCAGGTTCCTGTTGGTTCCCGACTTGGTGCACTGGTACAGCTTGCCGTGCGCTAGTAGAGAGAACAGTCTATGGCTTGGGTGACTGGAGTCTTTGACGCCGCCTGGCAGAGAGGTTCTGGATGGCAGAGAGATAGGCCCCAGTGATAAAACTGTACTGTCCTGTACCGTACCATACCATACTGTACTCTACTGTGCTATACTGAACTGTGTCATACTTTACTGTGCTGCTCAAACTTGTGAAACATAGCCTAGAGGTCTATGATTCGTTCAGATTTGGTCAGGTCAGGAACATCAAAATGTGTCATTGTTTGGGGGTGGAGCTTATTAGAATAATACCCAACATGCTTTGCAATCGTTTGTTTTTAAATTTACATTTGGTCATTCAACAAACAACCTTATCCAGGCAACTTATAGTGCATTCAAGGTATATAACGAACAACACGTCTGTTGGAAAGCAGACTGAACCAGGCATCCCTCTAGGATTTTGCCTGTGCTTAGCTCTATTATGTTCTTTTTTATCCTAAAAAAACTACCTAGTCCTTGCCGATGACAATCATACCCATAGCATGATGCAGCCACCACCATGCTTGAAAATATCAATAGTTTTACTCAGTGATGTGTTGCGTTGGATTTGTCCTAAACATAACGCTTTGTATTCAGGACAAAAAGTGTATTTATTTGCCACATTTTTTTTGCAGTATTAGTGTAGTGCTTCGTTGCAAAAAAGATGCATGTTTTGTAATATTTTTATTCAGTACAAGCTTCCTTCTTTTCATTCAGTCATTTAGGTTAGTATTGTGGAGTAAGTACAATGCTGTTGATCAACCTTCAGATTCCTCCTATCACAGCCATTAAACTCAGTAACTGTTTTAACGTCACCATTGGCCTCATGGTGAAATGGTTAAAATTCAAATCCTTATTTTAACAGGTAAGTTGACTGAGAATACATTCTCATTTACAGGAACGACATGGTGAATAGTTACAGGGAAGAGCAGGGGGATGAATGAGAAAATTGGAAGCTGTTGATGATTAGGTGGCCATCATGGTACGAGGGCCAGATTGGGAAGTTTGGTGCCACCTTCATTGGGTTGAACAGGCTTGTGGTAATGACTGGAGCGGAATTGGTGGAATGGGATCAAATACATCAAACACATGGTTTCCAGGTGTTTGACACAATTCCATTGGCTCCGTTCCGGCCATTATTATGAGCCGTTCTCTCCTCAGCAGCCCCCTATGTCCTACTTTTACAACAAGTACCATGGGATCTTTTGTGACCACAGAGAGTCAGGACAATAGTTTAACATATATGTTTCTTGTATTTTATACATCACTGAGAGTGTCACCAGCAAAGCACCCCCACACCATCACACCTCCTCTTCCATGCTTCACGGTGGGAAACACACATGCGGCGATCATCCATTCACCTACTCTGCATCTCACAAAGACAGCGGTTGGAACCAAAAATGTCTCATTTGGACTCAAGGACAGATTTCCACTGGTCGAATGTCCATTGCACGTGTTTCTTGGACCAAGCAAGTCTCTTCTTCTTATTAGTGTCCTTTAGTAGTGGGTTCTTTGCAGCAATTCAATCATGAAGGCCTGATTCATGCAGTCTCCTCTGAACAGTTGAGATGTGTCTGTTACTTGAACTCTGTGAAACATTTATTTGGGCTACAATTGCTGAGGCTGGTAACTCTAATGATGCTATCCTCTGCAGCAGAGGTAACTCTGGGTCTTCCTTTCCTGTGGCGGTCCTCATGAGAACCAGTTTGATTTGCACTTGACCATTTTTGAGACTGCACTTGAAGAAACTTTAAAAGTTCTTGACATTTTCCACATTGACTGACCTTCATGTCTTAAAGTAATGATGGAGTGTCGTTTCTCTTTGGTTATTTGATCTGTTCTTGCCATAATATGGACTTGGTCTTTTACCAAATAGGGCTATCTTCTGTATAACATTCCACTATTTAACTTTTACACCTGTCAATTGAAATGCATTCCAGGTGACTACATCATGAAGCTGGTTGAGAGAATGGCAAGTGTGCAAAGCTGTCATCAAGGCAAAGGATGGCTACTTTGAAGAATCTCAAATATAAAATATATATTTGGTTACTACATGATTCCATATCTGTTATTTCATAGTTGTGATATATTCACTGTTATTGTACAATGTAGAAAATAGTAAAAATAAAGAAACACCCTGGAATGAGTAGGTATGTCCAAACTTTTGACTGGTACTGTATATATATCTACCAATAGGTGCCATTCTTTACAGGGCATTGGACAATTGTCCTGGTTGAATCTGTATTGGAATTGCACTGCTTGACTGAGGGACTTTACAGATTATTGTATGTGGGGGTTACAGAGATGAGGTAGTAATTAAACAATCATCTTAAACACTATTATTGAACACAGTGTGAGTCCATGCAACGTATTATGTTGTGAACGTACTCTTCAATACGTTTTAAACTTCAGTAGTGATCAGTTTAATAGTTAGATTTTAAAAAACGATTTGAGTCGTGTGATGACTTGGGAGGACGATCTGCATCATTCTTGGACAAGATGCATCGATGTATATCAATATAATGATAGGTGACAAGCAGACAATAATCTTAGGGGCAAATAAGCAGCAGCTAGCTATACCTTGAGGACACTTTGTTTAGGATACGGTCAAGTGGCAATAGTTTGTTTACACGTCAAAGTTGACTTTTCCGACATGTTCCCATGGTCCTTTAGACACTGCACACAACTGTACTGTAATCAGAATCCGGATATGATGAAAATGTTTTAGACCAAACTTTTATCAAGCGAACCAGCAGAACGTCGAGGACATTAGGAGTAATATTACAACTCGTCCCGCGCGATAATCGGAATAAAGCGAATCATTGGAAACGTATGGATAACTTTGGAGATATTTGAATTTACAACTAGTGCTGCATTTTCAAACGAGAAGGCGTTTCACTATGGAGGAGGGATGGGAATGAGTCAAACTTGAGGCAGGGAGTTGTCATGTTTCTAAGGTACTTATCAACAAACTTATTATGCATGTGTTTACAGTGCAGGCCTATAATAAATAACCATATATGTAGAAATGTAAACTACATAGTTGCAGGTTTCCTTGCCGTTTGTATAGTTTCTGTAAGGCAGTAAAGGGGGAAAACTCCACTAACTTTTAACGACATATTGTGGGTTGACGTCACTCATACTCTGCTTTCTATGAGAGAGAACCAGCATTGTCGTTCACTTGAGTGGTAGTTTGTTACTCACGTCTACATTCAAATCCCCAGGGTTAAGGGCTAAGGAGGAAAAGGAGAATCTTCGTTATCTGTCATGTCCACGGATACCGTCTTACCTCCGGAAGGGCCTGCTGGGCCAGGGGAGAACCTTCAACAGGAGACAAGTCCTCTTCTCCCAAACTCTCACGGTATGACAATATACTGCTTATAAGGGCTGACAACATGACTCTTATGCAATTGTTGTTTACTTACTGGTTTGGTGACGGTGTTGTACTTGTGCTCTACATCGCTTTCACTTTCAATGAACACTGGTGTCAATTTACCATTGAGGGAATATTCCATCAATAATAACTTGGTCGAGATTAGTCATCCTTGAAGTCATGATCTTGCATGTCAAAATCCACCAGTTCACTCAGAACAATAATAACAACCAACATGAACCCATTCCTGCTAAATTATATTCCTGTCGTTTTACCAGACATCAGTATCTATTCACCAGCATTAGGCATGTTAATGTTTTCATTATTTCGCAATAAAGATTGAAGGAACGCCTTGGCGACTATTAGCAGGAACCACAGCCAATTATAGTTTTTAATTAACTTTCTAGTTGCCGTAAGATTATCACATGCAAAATAAGCTTGGCCCTGTTTTTTTAAAATCTTTTTTTCTTCTTTCAAACAGCCAGTGAACCGTTACCCCATCCCTATTTATACCAAGCATCATTACAGCATTGTCAAAAATAGCAAAGTAGGACAGAGTAAGCAATCAGGGACGGTTGGCAAATGGATTTTCGCTGGACCTTCTAAGCCTTTCTCAGTTAAGACTGGATTTCCCCTCTCTCAGGAGGCTGTAGATGTTCTGAGAATAGGCTAATTTATTTCTAACTGTAGTCACTAAATACAGCGATGCATCACACACTGCTACTGTAAGTGTGCATCGATCTGAGAGGGAGAGAGTCACACCAAGACTAAAGACTTGCCATCTATCAGCCCCTGCCTCTGGCTAAGATTGGGCCATATCTATCTAGAGCCACTGTGGCTCGTTCATCTATCTGCCATTGCTTACTAAACAGAGCGGCAGCATTACAGGCCTGCAACAAATACATCATCCGTCTAAGCAAAATAACATTTGCCATGTTGCGCTGAGCCATTCGTCACCTTCTTTTCCAGAACCAAACAACATGAAAGGACTATGGTTACAACCAAAACATAACCCCCCCCCCCCCCCCCCCCCAAAAAAAAAAAAAACATACAGGAATTGTCTGAAGCAAACAGAATTTGACATTGTAGAAGTTTTTGATGTTGTAGCCAATTAGCTAAACATAACAGGAATGGAGATGGCATTTTTGCATTGATCATTTAATGTACAGTATTTGATGAGGGATCACATAGTACTAATAACCTCACTCAGAGAGATGGATCTGACCATTTTGCATAGTTATCGGAGCAGGTTTTTGCCTACATACTTTTTTCAATGTAGATGAAGGCTGTCTTTATGGTTGTAACAACCTTGGCAGGTAGTGCACACCCGAGAGTAGAGAAAATGAGATCCAGAAATCTGGCTTTGGCTTTTACCTGAAACCGCCTTGCTCCCGACTCTGTTGTGTAACCTTTCGACAAAGGACAATCTTTCCTCTGGCAAAAAATAAGGCAGCCCTGATTTGGCTTGTCCTTCTGTCCCTGATATTAGTATTGCGTCCACCGAAGTTGACCTTCTCGTCACCGTTTACATCTGTTTCTGAGTAGAAGTACATAGTGCAACTTTATTTTGACCAGTTGAGTTGTTCAGTGGGAGTGCATGCAAACAATCTCTCTGTCTCTCTCTCCCACCTTCTTCTTCTCCTAAACAGTTGTTCATTTTCTTATGTTCTGTGCTTTGATCCTAGATGCTTGTGACCGAAACGAATCATCTGAAACTACAAATCCATCCGGAACATCGTGTCCCAGAGGCACGTCCACCGAAGTACAGAGTCACGTGACGGGGGGAAACGCGGCCTATTGTGACCCCGTTCGAAGTAAGTGTTACAATGAGGGGCACTTCGGGGAAATCCTGCTCTTACGTGTTTGCCCAGATCCTCATCTGTTACTTTACTGGGATCCACACAAAACACAATACCTAACAATTGTATTGTACGCATTGACAGAAACAATGACATTGCGACAGAAACACTCTGAACATGTATAGCCTTGTGCAGTAGCCAAGCCCAGCTATCATACCTGAGTAATGTTTTTGTCATGAACATGTTCTGTCAGGACCTTCGGACTTGTCATAAGCTGGCATCATCAATCAACACTGTGCCCTAGGACCATGCCCCAGGACTACCTGACATGATGACTCCTTGCTGTCCCCAGTCCACCTGACCGTGCTGCTGCTCCAGTTTCAACTGTTCTGCCTTATTATTATTTGACCATGCTGGTCATTTATGAACATTTGAACATCTTGGCCATGTTCTGTTATAATCTCCACCCGGCACAGCCAGAAGAGGACTGGCCACCCCACATAGCCTGGTTCCTCTACGTTTCTTCCTAGGTTTTGGCCTTTCTAGGGAGTTTTTCCTAGCCACCGTGCTTCTACACCTGCATTGCTTGCTGTTTGGGGTTTTAGGCTGGGTTTCTGTACAGCACTTTGAGATATCAGCTGATGTACGAAGGGCTATATAAATACATTTGATTTGATTTGATTTGAACACTTGTTGTCACTAGTCCTTGTGGCAGAGTGACATATGCCCGTTGACAGATGGTCCCTCTGAAAAGTTACCCTCACAGTTTCAGAGAGAAATGGCAAGATGGTTTTGGAAGTCCAATACAATGGTCTTGTGGGATTAAATAACAATCACATGGGATGAAGTAGCATGCGTGTTCTCTCATTCTGCTATAATGACCAATAGTTGGCATGGTTGCTCTTCTAACCCTTCGGCTTTCTGTAGTGTGAGTGAGGAAATCCTGTTGTGGTTTGACTTTGACTGTCTAGGCCCTCTTGTTTCAGCTTTCAGTGCACTTGAATCTTTTTAGAAGGCAAGCATAGTGTTTTACATGGCGTGTTTGCACTGAAGCCATGTTTAGAGTGAAGTGGATAACATCAAACTCAAATCAAATCAAATGTCAAATGTATTTATATAGCCCTTCGTACATCAGCTGATATCTCAAAGTGCTGTACAGAAACCCAGCCTAAAACCCCAAACAGCATGCAATGTAGGTGTAGAAGCACGGTGGCTAGGAAAAACTCCCTAGAAAGGCCAAAACCTAGGAAGAAACCTAGAGAGGAACCAGGCTATGTGGGGTGGCCAGTCCTCTTCTGGCTGTGCTGGGTTGAGATTATAACAGAACATGGCCAAGATGTTCAAATGTTCATAAATGACCAGCATGGTCAAATAATAATAATCACAGGCAGAACAGTTGAAACTGGAGCAGCAGCACAGCCAGGTGGACTGGGGACAGCAAGGAGTCATCATGCCAGGTAGTCCTGAGGCATGGTCCTAGGGCTCAGGTCTTCCGAGAGAGAGAAAGAAAGAGAGAATTAGAGAGAGAAAATACTTAAATTCACACAGGACACCGGATAGGACAAGAGAAGTACTCCAGATATAACAAACTGACCCTAGCCCCCCGACACAACCTACTGCAGCATAAATACTGGAGGCTGAGACAGGAGGGGTCAGGAGACACTGTGGCCCCATCCGATGATACCCCCGGACAGGGCCAAACAGGAAGGATATAACCCCACCCACTTTGCCAAAGCACAGCCCCCACACCACTAGAGGGATATCTTCAACCACCAACCTACCATCCTGAGACAAGGCCGAGTATAGCCCACAAAGATCTCCGCCACGGCACAACCCAAGGGGGTTCTTTATTTGTGAGATAAAAAAAATCTCCCTTACTAGCGCTGACTTTGTTGATAGCTACTTTGAGGAGAAATGTACTGTGATACGTGGTTGTCCTGCCGAGCTATCTTAAGATGAAGGCACGAACTGTAAGTCGCTCTGGAGAGGAGCGTCTGCTAGATCAGGGTTTCCCAAACTCTCTGGTGGGGGCCACCTAGGTGCACCTGTGGGGGGGGGGGGGACTGAGTTTGGGAAACCGTGTGCCAAGTGACTCAAATGTAAATATGCTACACTCCTGAAATATCCAATTACTAACGAAAGAAGGGGCCATAGCAACAAAGGAATCTGTGGTTATTTTGCAGTCAAGGTGAGACACACTTGGTTGTTTCTTAACCCTTTACACTCATACCGGTATACAAGTTGAAAATAAAAAGCGTCTACATTGGAACGTTGTGGCTGTACAGTAACATGCTATACATGACGTCAGAGCTCTGGCTCTGTGCTTCACAGCGCTGTATGGGTTTTGACTGGCAGGCGTTCTGAGGTTGAGCACCGCACGCGAGAAGAGTTAAAGACTGTTGTTTGCGTTTATAAAAGCGCATTGAAATTGCTTAGGAGCTGTGCACACTTTGGTGAGGTGTGTGGCCACTTGGAGACACTCAACCAAACTCCTGTCATTTTTTTTTGGGGGGGGGGGGTCTTATGATGCACCTACCCCACATTTCCCAGGAATAGTCTTATCATGTTACTGAATGTCTCCGGAGTATTTTCAGATTTTGTTATCAACAAATGCGGCAAAATGTACAGTAAATGTGAAATGCAGATAAAATCAACAGTGTAAGGGTTTGGATTCAGTCTTGTCAGGTGAACTGTTGTGTCCTCACCTTTTTATAGTGTAATAATTGTCTCATTATCGCCAAACTGTTCCCTTTCAGCTGCTACCATGGTTATGCATATGCTTTTCATATTTCTTCTGTAAAACATTTCAATTCCCAACGAGTGTAAAGGGTTAATAAGCAATGTAAACACTTCCTCGAGCGTCGTTGTGCCCTTTTGTTCAGCAGAAATAATAGGGGAAACAAATAAGTTGATTGGAAAGTTCTCACCATTTTTGAATGGAAAGTGAATGTCAACCTATTTCCAACTCTGAGTTCCACGGAGTTAGAAACGGAACAGGTTGTTTCTATTATCACAGTTCTTTCCAGAATGTTCTGCCAGTTCATTACCAACCCAATCTCTTGTCTTGAGGTGTCACTATTAACCCACTCACAATGCCTCTTACTGCTTGTCATTTAGCCTGCCAAGTTTGCCAAAGCAATATTTTACACTTAAATCGCACTGTCTTTTGCCACGAGGCTAAAGCAATCTCATTACCTCAAGATTGACTGTTTTGAAACAAACTCGATAATCCACATTCCAGGTCAGTACAAGCAGTAGAATCAGAAAAAACTCGAACTCCTCTAAAACCCTGTTGTGTTTGCCACTCCATAAGGAGAGTGTGTTGTCAGGCAACACTAATAGCAACAACAACCTGATTGCTTCCATCCATGTAGCTGTAAGAGGATTGTTTACATTCTGATGCAGCAGCTCTCTGTTTCTAGGCTGTTTAAACTTTTCCAGGGCGCCTTTTCGCTCTTACGCTAATTGACTTGCCGTTGGTTTGTTTACCGGCGCAGCTTTGAACAGGGATTTTGAAGCAAGAACTTGTCAAACTAAGATCTCTACCGTAACTAGCAGGTTTAAGTAGGTGTTCTGATGGTCATGGAATTTTTGGATGATGGGAATTGGCCACCCAAATGACCACGGTCACCGTAATAACGGAATGGCGAAAAAAAGTATTTAAAAAAAAAAACGTTGAGGTAAATTTTCTCCTCTTCCTTCCTGACAAAAATACATTCCAATGCATCATTTTAATGGACTTTCTACATTGCCATTACAATTATTGCGTCACAATACCAGGCAGCCATTGCGAGTGTACGTGAGTAAAATTGCCACACTAATGTAGGCCGTCCTGTCTTCAGTCAGCTGTTTGTTCCACACCCAAATTAAAAAAAAATATATATATATATATATATATATATATATATTTTTAAAGGGCTATGACTGTTATTTTATTTTCATGTAGTTCTTCATTCGTAACTTTCGGTTACAAGGTTATTGTGCCAGCCCTAAGTGTAGGCTATGTAGTGTACTCCATGGTGTTCTGCATTACTTGCATGTGAAATGCATCACTTTCATCTACAAAATAAAGAAGTCTGTGCCAACAGTTTTAATGTAGCAATTGTAGTCACCCCCCCCACAGACTGTGTTTTGGGAATATGAAAGTGAGGGAGACGACATATCTCCTTTTGAGCGATAGGTACAGGAACATGTGTTAGTCACTTCAAATAATGATTTAAAAAACCCAACCTGTGTATAGAGGGCCTGCTTGACTCTAATGAAGCCCTCGCTTACTGAAACAGGAAATCATCTTACCGACCACATAGTGCCACTTTACTGCTTTTTCTTCCCTCCCGCTGTCCGACTTCCAACTTGTTGGGTGCCCTAGGCTGCATGGGATCTGTCTGGGTCTGTTGTTTTTTTATTAGCCTGAATCAAACCAGAGAAGCTGGCGCTTGTTATTTGAACATGTAGACTATTTCTAAAGGGTAACTTCAGCCCCAATTTCAGCCTTTGCCTTTCACTAAAGCATACTTACCAGAAGTCCACTGGCACTCTGATAATACAATTCTGTGCATTGCGAGTATATTAGGCTCTGGACAGTTGACGCACAGTGGTAAGGCGCTGAGTTCTTTATCTATTGCCACCTGTGGTGTAAGTTCGAGTCCCCAATGGGGCACAAAAATAACTGAAATGTGGACTCACATTTATTCCGTTCTTGCTTTGGGAAGAAAAGTGCAATCAGCACCTTCAAAATGAAAATTGGGGAATCAATTCAATCCAACCCGCATTGCAGTATTTATGCAGTAGCTCTTTTTAGGGGGGCTCACGAGTGGCACAGTGGTCCAAGGCACTGCATCTCAGTGCTAGTGTCACTACAGACACCCTGGTTCAAATCCAGACTGTATCATAACCGGCCGTGATTGGGAGTCCCATAGGGCGGCACTCAATTGGCCCAGCTTCGTCCGGTGTAGGCCATTTTTGTAATTAAGAGTGTGTTCTTAACTGACTTGCCTAGTTAAATAAAATGGTCAAATTAGCTCTAATTGGTTTTGGGCACTGTAAAAAAAATACTACTACTATCAGGGGGTAGTAGTTAGAGGTATGGTTTCACTTTTCAGAATAAAAAGTATTTGGGCACAGGAAAAATATCTGCCCCTTGTGGGATTAGAACTCACAACCAGTGAACTATGAGCCAACTGTTGTAGACTGCCAGTCATAGAGATTGGGAAAATAGTTGTCATGACCACCATTGTCATCTGTCTTTTGACGATGGATGTAGCAATGAATATAAACGTATAATCCTCATAGCCTAAACTACCGTTCAAAAGTTTGGAGTCATTTAGAAATGTCCTTGTTTTTGAATGAAAGGCAAAAAAAAAATTGTTGTCCATTTTAAAATAACATCAAATTGATCAGAAATAGTGTAGACATTGCTAATGTTGTCAGTGTAGACATTGCTAATGTTGTAAATTACTATTGTATCTGGCAATGGCTAAATTATATGTATTATTTATATAATAATAATACATTTATGGAATATCTACATAGGTGTACGGAGGCCCATTATCAACAACCATCACTCCTGTGTTCCATTGGCACGTTGTGTTAGCTAATCCAAGTTTATCATTTTAAAAGGCTAATTGATCATTAGAAAACCCTTTTGCAATTATGTTAGCACAGCTGAAAACTGTTGTCCTGATTTAAAGAAGCAATAAAACTATCAGCATTTTTGGGTTCGATTCAATTAAAAATCAGTCGTTTCCAGCTACAATAGTCATTTACCACATGAACATTGTTTACACTGTATTTCTGATCAATTTGATGTTTTTTTAACGGACAAAAAGTTTAGTTTCTTTCAAAAACAAGGACATTTCTAAGTGAATCCTAACCTTTGAACTGTAGTGCACATGTTTGTTTTTTCTTCATAAAAGCACATAGGTGTGTGAAACGGTAAGCAAAAATGTTGAATTTGATCATGTGTGGAAACGTGCCCTACTGCCTTTTGAATTTCGTGTAACGTCAGTGGTCAAGGAAGCATTTAGCTAAATGTATCGGCACACTCCACATACCAAGACCATTGCCAAATAAGGCGCGCTGTCACCTGCTTTTATAGTAAGCATTGAGGTGGTACCACCCGGCACATCTAGAAGGGAGTGGATTTCATACGGAATCTCTCCCTTTTTATAGTAAGCTTTGAGGTGGTACCACCCAGCACATCTAGAAGGGAGTGGATTTCATACTGAATCTCTCCCTTTTTATAGTAAGCATTGAGGTGGTACCACCCGGCACATCTAGAAGGGAGTGGATTTCATACTGAATCTCTCCCTTTTTATAGTAAGCATTGAGGTGGTACCACCCAGCACATCTAGAAGGGAGTGGATTTCATACTGAATCTCTCCCTTTTTATAGTAAGCATTGAGGTGGTACCACCCGGCACATCTAGAAGGGAGTGGATTTCATACTGAATCTCTCCCTTTTTATAGTAAGCTTTGAGGTGGTACCACCCGGCACATCTAGAAGGGAGTGGATTTCATACTGAATCTCTCCCTTTTTATAGTAAGCATTGAGGTGGTACCACCCGGCACATCTAGAAGGGAGTGGATTTCATACTGAACCCCACCTTTGAGATAACATAGAGGAACCTTCTCAAGCTAGAGTAGAGTTGATCGGCTAGGGGTAAAAAGAGCTAGATTTACTACTAAAAGACCAATATATCATTTGCAACAAACTGTTAAAATGAAGACCAGAATTTAAGTGTTTCACTACAACTTAGCCTAAAACAACTGGTTTCAGATTTAAATTAAGTTACTCTTCAACAGTTAACTTGAGCTAAATATCGCAAGTTTATTTCAGACCTTAATTATGCAAAGCGTGAAGGGCATGTATGTTCAGGTCACTCTTTTTTTGTTAGAGCCCTTCACCTATAAGGCCCCAGTATGTGGCAGCTAGCAGGGTCTTGTGAGGCTCGGCCCCTAGGGGAATACACTCAGGTGATATCTCCTCCAGACTGGGCTTTGGCTCTGCAGGCCCGGGCCTTAAATAAATTGCCATGACCTAACGCCAGTTTTAGGTGTTTAATCGCCACATTATTCACTGTGATTGTCAAAGAGTTGAAGTGCTCTCGCCGTGGATAAAGAAGAACCCTGGCTGCTCAAATTATTCTTCTTCTTTCTTTTTTTTTTTTTATCTTGAGGGAAATTCTGAAGTGAAGTCGTGAGGTCAAATAACATGGCTGTCGCCTTGAAAAGAAAGACATTAGTGTGGCCTTTGTGTGAATCCATGATTGTGCTTTTACTCTGGAAGCTTCAAGGTTATTACCAGGGTGTAGAAATGACCTTTTAGGTAGTTCATATTTGACACTTCCAATGGTAGATGTGTTGATGAATTGTTGCAGAAGAGCTTGCTTATTGATGCCTCAGTATAGCATCTATGAAATTAATGCAGAATAGTGAGATATCCAGGAATCGTCATTGTTTTGAATAGTGTTGTGTAAAGACGAGTTAGACCCACATACAAAATGTAGCACCCTAGTAAACAGGGTAAGATCCTGTGAACTTCGGAAACGTTCCTATATCATCAATATTCAAAAAATGTCTCATCAATTTTGTTGTGCTATTCTTTCTGCCAAAAAGAACAGCATGGTTGTTGTTATCCATGAGCTAAATCTTTCTTGTAATCCAGTAGACCCCTGTCTCTACTGAACAAAATGTGTCTAAAACAAGAGTGCATTAAAAACAGAGGCATCATTTTCAAGTGATTACTTAGCCGTGGGTCATGGAATCAAAAACAGTATAAATAGGGTGAAAAGGTAGCACAGGGGTTGATTAAAATGGCCATTGTAATTATTTCCTCATTGTCTTGCTGTAGATGGATTTCATATGGGACATTTTAAGCATTCAAATGAGCATTTCCAGAAGTTTTGAAGCATTTTCATTGTGGATGTTTTAAACAAAAAAAAAAGAGATTGAAAATACTAAAGTGAAATGATTAGATACAATGCCTTCGGAAGGTATTCAGACCCCTTGACTTCCACATTTTGTTAGGTTACAGCCTTGTTCTAAAATTGATTAAATAGTTTCCCCCCCCTTATCAATCTACATAAAATACCCCATAATGACAGCAAAAACAAGTTTTTAGAAATAGTTGCTAATTTATTAAAACATCACATTTACATACGTATTCAGACCCTTTACTCAGTACTTTGACACACTTTGCCAGCGATTACAGCCTTGAGTCTTCTTGGGTATGACGCTACAAGCTTGGCACACCTGTATTTGGGGAGTTTCTCCCATTATTCTCTGCAGATCCTCTCCAGCTCTGTCAGGTCGCATGGGGAGCGTTGCTGCACAGCTATTTTCTGTTCTCTCCAGAGATCTTCGATCGGGTTCAAGTCCGGGCTCTTGACTGGGCCACTCAAGGACATTCAGAAACTCCGGTGTTGTCTTGGCTGTGTGGTTAGGGTTGTTGTCCTGTTGGAAGGTGAACATCTTGAGGTCCTGAGTGCTCAGGGGCAGGTTTTCATCAAGGATCTCTCTGTACTTTGCTCCGTTCATCTTTGCCTCGATCCTGACTAGTCTCCCAGTCTTTACCGCTGACAAAACATCAACCCAGCATGATGCTGCCACCACCATGCTTCCCCATAGGGATTGTGCCAGGTTTTCTCCAGATGTGACGTTTGGCATTCAGGCCAAAGTGTTCAATCTTGGTTTCATCAGTCCAGAGAATCTTATTTCTCATGGTCTGGGAGTATTTAGGTGCCTTTTGGCAAACTCCAAGCCGTTGTCATGTGTCTATTACTGCTTCCATTTGGCCACTCTACCATAAAGGTCTGATTGGTGGAGTGCTGCAGATATGGTTGTTCTACGGGAAGGTTCTCCAATCGCCACAGAGGAACTGTGGAGGTCTGTCAGTGACCATCGGGTTCTTAGTTACCTCCCTGACCAAGGCACTTCTCCCCTGATTTCTCAGTTTGGCCAGGCTGTCAGCTCTAGGAAGAGTCTTGGTGATTCCAAACTTCTTCCATTTAAGAATGGTGGAGGCCACTGTGTTCTTGGGGACCTTCAATGCTGCAGAAATTTTTTGGTACCCTTCCCCAGATCTGTGCCTTGACACAATCCTGTCTCTGAGTTTTACGGACAATTCCTTCGACCTCGTGGCTTTGTTTTTGCTCTGGCGTGCATTGTCAACTGTGTTATATAGACAGGTGTGTGCCTTTCCAAATCATGTCCAATCAATTGAATTCACCACAGGTGGACTCCAAACAAGTTGTAGACACTTAAATGTAAACAGGATGCACCGAAGCTCAATTTCGAGTCTCGTAGCAAAGGGTCTGAATACTTATGTAAATAAGGTATTTCAGTTTTTAATTGGTAAAACATTTATAAAAATTCCTACTAACTTGTTTTCCCTATGGCATTATGGGCTATTGTGTGTAGAAGGCTGAGGATTTTTATTTAATCCATTTTAGAATAAGGCTGTAATGTAACCATGTGAAAAAAGTCAAGGGGTTTGAATACTTTCTGAAGGCACTGTATTCACACCCATCTGTGTACTGAAATCTTATACACAAATATTTCTAATGTGTCGATATCTTATCACCGCCATAATGCAAATAAACAAGGTTATTGGCTATCGAGAACAAAATATTGTTTTGCTGTGTTGGAGGGAAGATTTGAATACTCAAACACATTCAAATTGTCAGTTTTGTAATCGGAGTAAAACACACAGGCCTAGATCTCATTCCCTAGTTTACCTGTCTTCTTGGAGCAGTCAGAGCAGGTGTGCACAGAGCTCCGCTATATCAACTCTACTGCAAAGGCTCTGCTGCATTCCCTGAACAGCAATGCCCTGGTGCAGCTCCACTCTGTTGGTTCCCGAACCAACTCCACAATACAGCACAGAGAGAGTGCCTTGGAGAAGAGAGAAGGAAACCTCTCTCTCTCTCTCTCACACACACACACACACACACACACACACACACACACACACACACACACACACATACACACACAGGGTCCCACTTCAAATGAGAGCAGTGCAGGGGGGATTACTTGGCTTCTAACAGGGTTTTGGCTCCAACATTAAGGTTAAAACCCTTTTCTATTACAGAGATCTCTAGTGATGTTGCCCTCACGATGTTTGCAGGTTCACCACCTCTCTGGTAGGTCATTCTACCAGGGCTCTGATCACTGGACTGTGACTGGGGACCCGGCTGAGCTGGCTCCATTCAGACACCGTGCAGACGGCGCTCCCTGGCTAGAGCTGAAATCAATACGGCCGTCTCCGTTAAAAACCCACTCAGAGGCAGACTAGCACCTCTGTCCCCTAGTCTGATCACACAGCTTAAGGCCCTGATTGGCACCTCTGAAGACAAAGACCATTGACCCACAGCTGTCCCATTAGCTCTGGTTAATGCTCAGATTGATACTGAGCAAATAAAGGAACCATGTCTATAGATATTTTTTATAGACTGACTGCCCCATACAGACCCTATACTAGCTGGCCGTTATGGACAGCTCAGTTTTGCCTAGTTCCTTTTGTAGTTTTTTGTTGCTGTGTGTTGATTTGGAATGCATCTGTCCTCCTCTCAGGTGCTGTTAGTACAGTAATGCCCTCCCTCCAGATGCACTGTGCCCCTTTTTGAATTTCAAACAAGTCTGTTTCCTGTGGAATTTGTAGCTAACTTCAGCATAGAGATTTAGAAATTTGTGGAATCTGTGAGTCATCAATGTAACTGAAGCTGAAAATAATCTCCTCACTCTACTTCGCTGCTGCTTAATTTTGGTTTTGAGTCGTCAGAGAGGGTGGAGCACTCTGCGAGTATGGAGTCTGGCAGCTCCCCTAGGCCTGCTCTGAGTCACGTCATAATTGATCTTTCTAGAAAATGTGGTAGATGCCTGTGTAAAGCATAAATCTGTGCTATATGTGAATTTTCTTAAACTTGTGAAAACATGTTTACATTTGATTTTACTACGTTCCTCTCTTGCTCTCAGATGGAAACAGATTGGGGAACATGTTTGATTTTATAAAGCTTGAGACAGTCACAGCACAGGTCTTTTAAAAAAAAATTATCTTGGAGGAAAAGGAGGGAGAAAAGTATAATTTTTAAGGCTGTGGTGGATGTCTTTGATCTGTTCTGTTATGCTACATTAGCACCACTCAAATTAGCAGCACACCAAATTCCACACAACACAAGAGGGGGAACGAGAAGAACTTCAACGCCTGTGAGCTTTTGGCGTTTTCACAATGTGAATTTTTTCCCTCTCAATGTGATTCATTTAAGAGAAAACGGCATCTCATTGGGTGATTTTAATGATTTGGATAGCAGTCAGACATATTAATCTCGCCAAATGTTCCGTTTTGAAATCGAAGGGTAATTGATGATAGCCTCCACCTCCCCCAAGAGCGCCTGAAAGGTTCAGGTCGTCGAATCAAGCTCTTGTCTTTCAAGTTGCCTTCTCCACTGTAAAATGTAATTAAGCAGAACAAGGTCCGAAGGGGTTATTTTTTTCCCCCCCTCAATCAGCGGCGAAATTACCAAATTTGAAATGAGTAAATCCCAGACGCCCTGCTTTCCTTGTCATTGTTATCAAGAGGGTGAGAGAGAGAGGCAGTCTAAAATAGGGAAGAGACTGCAAACAAGGGAAAGGGAGGATGGCTCAGAATATTAAAACACCCAAGTGTCAGATCACTACAGCAGGTTACATTTGAAGGCCCAAATTTGAATGATAATTTGTCACAGAGAATTAAGTGTGCCACGGTGAAAACCAGCTGAGTAGTAGTAACTTTCCTCATTCAAAACGGCAGGAAAATAAGACACTACTGTAGATATGGATGTTTCTCCAGGAATTAGATGCTATATTATAAAATACCATCAGAAGGGAGGGTAGGAGGGCTAATGGAGTTAAAACACTTCTGTCGCATAACCAGAAGGTCATTTAGTTCCCTCAACAGGCACAGGTGGCCGATGGTCACTAGGCTAAGATGAATAGAGCAGTGTGTGATCAGTTGGGCGGTTACTTTCTTAGTATGGGAGTGATCTGACATTACCACGACAACCACCACAGAGTCATCCTGAGATTGTCACATGTTTGATTCTGTTGAAGCATGATACATTTTCCTGTTACGCTGCATGTGTTGAATGCCTTCCTGCTATACAATTATTTTTTTTAGGTGAATGCTAGTGTCCATTCATTAGTTAGACTAGGCTTGTTGGACTAGTTTATCCAGGCTATTCTAAGCTACAGCACCCTAACACTCATCAACATTTTCACGCTAGATTTGAATCAATTTGAATGCAATTAAAATGCAATTTTTTTTTACGCCTGATGCTCACATGTGCGATGATCACAGCCTGGGTTGTGTTGAGTTGGAGGAGTCGAAAGGACAACTCATGATGACTCTGACATTGCATGTCGCTTCCAACAACCTGTCCTCTGACACAATAAAGAAAGTCCTTGTCACAGAGTTGGAAGGTCAAACTGTAAATGAGCTTTGATATGCCGAAGGATTTTTTTTAAATCAGAGCCTTTGTAATAACATTTATGGTGCTATTTTTCCCCCCTCCTTCTCCACATATAATTCCCCTGGTTTTGCGTCTATAACTATGGGAATGGGAGACGTATAATTTCTAATGAGAAAATCTATCCCTTTTGGATTGAGCAACCCAGCCAGCCAGACATTACAGGGGTGTTTGTTAAGAGGGGAAACGCCACCCCAGGCTGTTTAGGGGACGATGAGACCGCTGCTAGGTCATGGGCACATTCACAAATTAGCATTTCGATCAACCAGGTATAAGGTCGGAACATGTGTAGGAAACATGTTTATAATATGTACATATGTAATGAGTACAAAGATAAACAAACAAGTTACTTGAAGAATTACAATTTTAAGTGTCTTTCAGTGTTTTTGAAAGAGATGCCCCTGTTGGATTAGTTTACATCTTGTTTGTCATATTTGTCCGCGCCCCCCCCCCTGTGAGTATTCCACAGTGCATTTGACAAGTGTGCTGTATCTGGCTAGCTGTTAGGAGATGGGGCTGGATGGATCTGTTTAGCCTGCTGACGTGTGACATTTGAATAACTAACTGTATGTTCCTTATGATAGGCATCCTAATAGGTCTCTGCAAACAGAACTCTCTCTCCCGTTTAATATTACAAAGGATTGAGCCATAGAAGCACAGCGTTCTACGTTTTTCAATCCAGCTCCTGCCTTACCTATGACTTACAGTGTAGTAATGTGCAAATGAGAATTTCCAAGCTGCCCTGTTTTGACCTCTTAGTCGTACAATTGTTTATACAGCACATTTGAGTTGATGTTCATATTCCTGTGTCTTCCTGGTGGGTCAGTGCTATACTCGTGTCTTTTGGGTGCAATTTTGAATTCTTCCTTTAGGACCTATTTTCTGGCACACAAAACAAAACGTAGGTGTTTATACCCAGTTTTACATACAGAGCGATCCCGCACACAGACCGTAGCGCGCTCTAGGCGCACCGGTGCTGCTGTCCCCATGGCGTGGGGGTACTACTTGTTGAAAACTTGGTGACAAATCGCAATTTATATTTGTGTGTTCTTCATGAATCCATCAAACAATGGCCTTTACATTTTTTTTTTTTTTTTTTAAATGCTCCCAAGATATTTGAGCCTGTCAGATATAAGGGACCAAATTGGGATGCTGCTTAGACAGTCAAGAACCACTCACCCCCAGTTCCCTCTGATATGTTTGACAGCCTGTGTAGAGGACTACTCCATGTATTATTCAACTACAGATGTACACTCCCAACAGTTGTTGTGTTAGAAATAGGGTGGTTAGAAGTCCAATTTGAAGTGTGCTTTTTTTTCTTCATCGCCTAAACATGTTTTTTTAATGCGATCTGTCAGGTTGTGTACGTCCACCAGCGTGGTAAACCACTCAACTGTTCAATTTTAATCGCTTATGATTATTTAAACTTCTGGGGGGATTTTTTAATATATATTTTTTTGTTCCCTTGTCTGGGTAGGAATATTGACTTTGTAGTGCATTTATATTACATAGGCATTTATATTGTATACCTGATCTATAGAGTATACAGTTGTTATCCAAGTTGATGTTTGACTGTTATTGTCTATTGCTGCTAGTTCTATTTCTCTCTTATTACCAGAAGGAGTTCTACAGTATATTCTATGTTCTACAAGCTGGCTTGGTTCAGTGTGGTTACATGGTTCATCATGCCGTCATCTTTGGCAGGATCATCATTAACGTGATCAATGATTCTGAATGTTACCCTGTTCATTCATCTTCGTCTCCCATTGCCTTCTCTGGGTAAAAAATAAAAATGTCTGCCAGAGACACTGGGAACCTGTCCCTGGAAATGTGTCTTCCTAGGCTCGCACTTGAACCACTTTCTAGGCTTTCTAGTCTGTCGGAAACCCAAACCGCTGCTTTTTTTATCTGCTGGTTTCCTAATAACTATTTATACTTCGTAAATTGAAAGCTTGACTTTCTCTAAAAGGAAAGGTAATTATGCTGGCTGAGGCAGGGAATAGACAGACTGTGTGTTGGTCGTTTGTGGATGCCTCCATGACCTCTGTATGAGAAAAGAGACTGCTTTATTACACAAGCTGCTATGGGTAATTTATTTCATAGGCAAATGTCGTCTTTTAGGCCAGAGTGTGGCGTCACATAGTCCTTCCTACATACTGTGTTTGTACCCACCCAGTAGGCTATTTCAGTAAAGGGTATTGAGCTTATTATATTATCACTTTTTACATTTACCCCCTTTTCTCCCCAATTGTGTGTTATCCAATTGGTAGTTAGTCTTGTTTCATTGCTGCAACTCCCCTACGGACTCCGGAGAGGCGAAGGTCGAGAGCCATGCGCCGCACTGCTTCTTGACACACTGCTCGCTGAACCCGGAAGCCAGCCGCACCAATGTGTCGGCGGAAATGCCGTCCAACTGACAACCGAAGTCAGCTTGCAGGCACCCGGCCCGCCACAAGGAGTTGCCAGAGCATGGTGAGACAAGGAAATCCCGGCCAGCCGAACCCTCCCCTAAGCCGGACAACGACGGGCCAATTGTGCGCCGCCTCATGGGTCTCCCGGTCACGGCCTGCTGTGACACAGCCTGGGGTCGAACCCGAGGCTGTAGTGACGCAGTGCCTTAGACCGCTGCGCCACTTGGGTGGCAAGCTTAAGATAACTTTTGTACCAGTTTATATTATGGTGTGTTTGTTGCCGATTCTGAATTCCACTGTTACAAAATGTGCCTTATCACAGAATAGATTGTTGATGTTCACTATAGAAGAACAAAATTGATATCACACAAGTTACATGTGGATATGGTGAAAGAAAACAACAAGTAATTGTTGAATCTCCTTGTTAGCCACCATAGTTTACTAACAATGTCACGTAAAAAGCTGTCAAATCCATCAACCTGGGTTTAAACCAGAGCATAATGAATTCTCCTTTGTGCTAATTCAATTTGCATTGAAACCTGATCCCAAAAGTCTTATTTGTTTATGGAGGCAGCATGCGGACCACTGTACGAGGAGACAAAGCAGTCTCTCTTTAATTGCATAGTTTTGCATCTACATTCTCGTCAGAGAAGTCTCCCCCCGGGTGCTGAGTGTTGTAAAAAAAAAAAATTTGGCTAGAGCTCAATTTTCCTTTCTCTTGTTAACAATTTGTACTAGTTGGTGAGCAGACAGGAACGAAAGAATGGGCATTTTCAGATCACTGTTTGGTGCATCCACTTTGACTTGTAAAAGTTCAGGTACAGTCGTAGCACTCTGCAAATCAACACTACATCGTGTGGCTGTCGCCAACAAAGTTCCCCTGTGAGTGTTGAATTGCTGAATGGGCCGCCGCTTGTACAGCACTCGCACCCTAAAAATGCAGAGGTTGTGAAAAAGAAAGGGGGAGAAACCCCAAAGAGCTGAATAATTCAACGGAGATCAATAAGTCACCGTGTTGCTACTCGTCTCTCCTTTGTGATGCAGATGGGACGTAAAATGCAGGAGCTAGCTAGCTCCCTGTAGAGCTGGAGGTGCAGGAGTCTCTTCCCCTGGAAATGTCACCGCTCCCTTTATTTTATCAGATGCCCGACGTTCATTTGTTCGGGGGTTGACTCTTCATGGCTGGCTGCTACCTGTCACACGTGGAGCGACTGTAAGAGTGTGAAGAGCCAGAGCTTTGCGAAAGGGGAAGGGAAATCACTACTCTACTGTAGCAGAGGCAGGAATACATGATCAGTCTCTCTCTCTCTCTCTCTCTCCGTCTTAACTCACCTGGGTGCTTCTCCAAGAAAACGCTTGTTCAATCACTGTTCACCTACAGGGATACTGTACTGTGTGATCATTTGGCTGTGGTGAAGGTTGCATCCTCTTCTGTGCTCTTTTATTTGTTAAGGCTCCACGATGACAGTACAAGAAAAGGACAGTTGTTGAAGGTTTAGCCTCGGGATTCCCATATCTGTTCTGATGGTATGAAAAGATCAAAACGAGAAATCTTGAGGGTTACAAAAAAAGTAACCTTAAGTGCCTTATTTGGTACTTGTCATGAGCACATAACAAAGACACGCAGTACCTTGAACCTTCTAAACATCCTTCTCTATATAACCTGAGTAGAGAATAAATGCCATGTTCTCTGTCAAACATGCTGAAAGCACAGTAAGTCCTCACTAACTGAAAAGAGAGGAGTGTGACATTAAAAAAAAAAACTTTTCCCATCCAGCTCAACCTCAGCCGCTGCCCCAGCCAACCACCTCTGCGCAGGGAGAGCCCGACAAGGGAGGAGAAGATACTGCTTCTGCCAGCAGTCAAAATGACCACCAATCCTCCACCGGCCTGAGTAACGGCAATGGAATTCGCCGGCAATGTACCTGTGGGGTGGAGCAGCACCCATCGCCCGGCGTCTCCCAGAAGATGCAGAGCCAGCTTCGTTCCAGCCTGTCGGTCAACAGCGACAGCAGCAGACAGAGTAAGGGAAGCTCCACCGGATCCCACAAGCCTGGGACATTACCGGAGGGTGAGTTATAAGTACTGGGCGCCGACTGTACACACACATACTCTTGTCTTATATAGAACACACTCTCTCACCAGGAGGTAAGTACTGTGCTCCAACTTAAGGTCATTAGAGTCACTCACACACTAATAATCACACAATGAACACACACATCCTTCATCTGCTTGGCTTGACTTTCCCCTATAGCACTTCATCAACACCTTTAGGGCACGTCTTCCACCATTTAAAATGCTATTTGTGGAGGGGACAGAATAGACAGTCAAAAATGGACAGATTCTGTCGGTTGTCTTATTTTAATGATGAAAGTACACTTTCATTTGGTCAAGGCCTGCTTCCTACGGCTTTATTTTACTCAACAACAACCGAAAGGATGGATTTTAGAATTCAGGAGGAACCATAATTTTCTCTGGTGTTGTGCGGAGGTGAGTGTAATGAAGGTGATTGGTGTTCTGAATGACTAATGGTCAGTAAGGTGTGACCCGCTAATGAGGCTGAGCCGCCCAGGTTGCCTGCGAAGTGTCATCCCTCCTTTCATACCTTCCTCCCTCTGCATGGGCTCATGTCTGTCCTCCAGTCTCCAGCCCCACTGTGGCTCCTCATTAACAGTGGCTCTGTCTGTCTGGGAGTCAAAGACACACACACATCCTCTTTTTTTATCTTGTAACAGCTGTCTGCTATCTGTTATCTGCTATCCATTATCTAACCTGCCTGCTGCTCCCTGCTTATCATCGCCTCGTCTCGGACTCCTCTCACTTTGTCTTTTACTTTGTCTTATAGAGGAAGAGGGAGTAAAAATCAGATTGGATGATAGGAAGTGTGATACAGTGAGTTCCAAAAGTATTGGGACAGTGACACATTTTTTTTAATGTTAGCTCTGTACTCCAGTACTTTGAATTTCAAATGATACAATGACTGAGGTTAAAGTGCACACTACCAGCTTTAATTTTTGTATATTTTCGTCCATATCGGGTGAACCGTTTATAAATTACAGCACTTCTTGTACATAGTCCCCCCATTTTAGTAGACCGAAGGTATTGGGACAAAATGCACTTATGTGTGTGCAAGTAGTCAAAAGTGTGTTATTTGGTGCTATATTCATAGCTCAGAATGATTACATCAAGCTTGTGACTCTTACAGACTTGTTGGATGCATTTGCTGTTTGTTTTGGTTGTGTTTTCAGATGATTTTGTGCCCAATAGAAATGAATGGTACATGATGTGTTGTCCTTCTGGAGTCACTTTGATTGCAAATAAGAGTAGAATATGTTTCTAAACACACCTTCATTCATGTGGATGCTACCATGATTATGGGCAGTCCTGAATGACACCCTCAAATTAAAGCTTAACGGTCTGCACTTTAACCTCATAGTCATTGTATAATTTCAAATCCAAAGTCCTGGGAGTACAGAGCCAAAACACAGTACTTTTGGAGCTCACTGTGTGTTTTTTATATGGATTGGGGAATTTGAGATTGTCTTCACCAAGGTTACGCTATTTGAAATATACAGCAGATTGGCGGTAGGGCTAAGACTAACAAGTGATAGAGTTCCCTATAAATATAAGGTATGATACAAGTTAAATATTCTCCAATGATGTATTCCACCGGTGTCATGTTTTCTTCCACGTCTTAATTGGCAAACTCAAATAGCAGCAACAGTTCAATAAGTCTGTCTCATTACAGCTTTTGTGTTGCTTATTTTCCCGACTTGTGTTTTCTAAGTCAATATGTTCACACTCAAGTATTTATTTCCCGGCGGAAAACAGCAAGCTGTTGTGCTTTAATGTTTACATGGATTACCATAATCTGTTTGCCTGTGAAATGAGCTACCAAACAGCTCCTCTGGAAGAGGACCTAGCTCAGGGGATTCTACAACAGAGCATTCTTGGCACATGATCTCTAGCACTGAAATAAAGCTGTGATAAGTTCTGTATTTCCTACTGACTGAAGAGTTGTTTAGCGCTCGTCCTTTAGTCAGGCTGGGGGTCGGTTGGGGCCTTTTTTGTGTTTTAAATTTAAAAAAAATTGTCAATTATGATTTGAGCTCCTTAAGTCCCATTCAATACTTTTTAAGGGCTTTGTGGTGACTGATTTGGAATGCTTTCTTTGCTCTGTAGTCTGCTTGCTCTGTCGTCACACCTTGGTCTGTGTGTATATTCCCCATAGCCACAAGTTTGACCCTCATTCATGCGTTATGGACTTGCACTGTAAGGGCTACTGCATGGGGTGGGCCTCTCCTCTCAATCGCTCTCCCTCACCCTCCCTCTCTCCCTCCCTGTGCTTTTGGCAGGCAGCTAGGCAGTATCCTGGCCCTCCATCCAACAGTCTCTCTTCATTTGAATGTTTTCGTTTTGGCTCGATGGTGTGCACCCATTCCAGCTTGTTTTATGTCATGCTGCTCCTCTTTTTGATGTGAGCCTTTGGAGTTTTTTTCTTTCTCCAGATGTCTCAAACAATTTCCTCTGATGCGCTCGCCGCTGTTTTTGGCCCTCCAGAATCTGGGCATCTTCGCCGCGGCCTGACATTAAACATGAACGATCTCTCGCTGAGGCGGTGTCAATTTCCGCCGTATTTTTCTTTGTGGTAGGAGAGATGTCTGGCGTTCTTGTGTACATGACCCGGCCCCCTTCCTCGCCCCCCTTCTGTAAGGTTTTTCACTAATCGCTGCTGTTGAATCATACATCCAAGTGAATAGCTAACTAAGATGCCCTAACTGCTTGACGCTATGGCCAGTATTTAGATCATTTTGTATCAGAACCGTGTACTGTTCTGGTACTAGCTTAATTATTGTCTTTCAAGGTTTGAGAGGCTTTGAGGTTTCATCATTTGACATTGGCAAAGTTCTGCTCGTTCCACTGTCTCCAGTAGTACACAAGCGCTTTCAGTTCTAGAATACGGTGCACAATATGTATAGGCACAGTATCATGAATTCAGGATGTTTCAGTAACTTAATGCCATCGTTTCAAATGCTGACAAATTAAGCGTTTTTTCGAAAGTGTCTCCGTTGTAGTTTGCCTGTGATTTAGCTGCGTTCAAACATTTTGGGGAACACAATTGTATCGTTCCATGTTGGCATTCTATCTGGTTCGTATCTGATACAGCGCCACTGGTCAAGCTTTGCGGCCTGCCTGTGTGAGGGAACAGGGGGGAAAAAAAAAACTTTGATTGCTCAAACATGAGCATTCAGCATTCCTCAGCCCGTCCCGTCCCATCCTCTCCTCTTTTCCTTCTCCTTCGTTCTCTTCGTCAAACCCAGTCAGAAAGGAGCCCTGTCTTTCTGACATGCTGAGGATTGTCTGATGAAAGTTCTGAAAATGCACTCTGTTTGTACTGGCATTTTTCTGCATCCATATTCATATCTTGCAGCTCCAAAGCTCTGCTGGGCTGGCTCTGCTGGGCTGGCTCTGCTGGGAGAGCCTTCTCAGCTCCTTGCTTGGTACAGAAAACAGCCCGGCAGAGGAGATCTGTGACGTAGTACACAGGACTTAGTACAAAGCTGTTTATTCATTTCAACTAACATTGTTTAAAATGCTTGCATGTGCTTTGATTTAAAAAAATAAATCTACATGTTCTTTACTTATCGTTTTGTCTAAATCTACATTTTTGTTTTTACTGTGTACCACCTGATTTTCATGTAACGGCCGTTAGTGCATGACATCACTTACATTCTGAACAAAAAAACGGAGTAATAAATTCCATAAAATGACAGCTGTCTCATTGGTGAAGCAGAGAGGGTTCTCCATCCGTTCATTGGAAGACAACAGTGATTTGGCGTCGTGCTCCCCAGCCACGTAAAAGGTCGAAGAAGAGGTTGAATGTTAATCAGTGATGAGGAAAACGGCAGCATTGGCACAACAATTTGCCAGGGAGAAGAATTCGGACTTTGTTAATCAGCTTTACGTAATCATGTCTGCATTTGCATGATAATGCCCCAATTATTTAGAAAGCTGCTAATCAAAACTCAAAAGTGGAATTCAGTCCCTTTTGGAATTTTCCCTGATTCCATTTGGCCCTCCTTCCTCCTCCCTGCTTAGTCTGCACCTTCTACTCAGTTTACACTCTCATGCACCTGAATGCACACGCGCACGCGCGCACACACACACACGTTCATGCCCACATACACACACACAGGTTCACGCCCACACAATACACACACCCAGTCATGGACACAGTTTCATCCATAGAGACAATATACTATTGACTATTGACTATTCTACCGTTGTTCCATTTCATTCTGTGGTTTTGTCTGTTTTGCAAATTATTTTGTCAGTTAATAGTGATAGTCTGTTATCTTGCCCTATTTACTGTTAGGACATTATCATACTGTATGTGTCTGAGTAATTGGCCAGTCTGATTTGTGACTGTATAACTGCCTGAGCCCTGCTCAAGGCTTCTGATTACAAAGGACCCAGGGATTAACTCGCTCTGTTCCAGGCAGGGGTTTTAATCAGATTTTTCCCACTGGCTTTTAATATGCTTTAGTTCTTGGTTTCTGTTTGTTTTCTTTGTATTTGATCATGTTTTCTGTGTTTTGTTTTTTTTCATGCATCCTTCATCCTTTTTCATCATCATCCTCCACCCGTCTCTATGGACATGGTGTGTGTTGGACCCAGACTGCTGTGTCCACTGCATCCTGGCCTGTCTGTTCTGTGAGTTCCTGACCCTGTGCAACATGGTGGTGGCCCAGGCTAGCTGTGGCACCTGCACGTCGGAGGTCTGCTGCTGCTGCTGCGCTGAGGACATGGGAGACGACTGCAACTGCCCCTGCGACGACATGGACTGTGGCATCATGGACGCCTGCTGCGAGTCCTCCGACTGCCTGGAGATCTGCATGGAGTGCTGCGGCATCTGCTTCCCCACATAGGAAGGGCCATGATGGGATTGGGAATGATGGCCGTATTGCTACTGTAACCTGTACTTTACACTCCAGCAGAGGGAGGGAGAGGGGGGAAAGTGTGTGTGGGTTAATGGGGGGGGTGCCTTCGATATAAGCCTACACAGAGAGATCTGTTAATCTACACTGGGCCTCTCTGCCAACATGGCCAAGCAGGGGGCCAGAAATAGTTTAGAAATGCTTTTGTTACATACCACAAGTATAAACATGTTGTTTTAATGAACCAACGTGTGTTCACTGTTCAGAAATATGTTAATCAGCTCTTTAAACAGTATTACTTTAGATGCCTTATTGGATAGGAAGATCTCTATCGTTTCAGGAATCCTATCCGACTGACATGTTTGCCTTTTAAAAGTGTCCTTCTTTTTCTCGACCAAACTGTCAATTCCTGACGCAAAATCAAAAGGAATACATATTTTACTTTGATATTTAGCAGCCTTTTAGTGTGTTTAGTAGAGGTTGACCGATTTATGATTTTTCAATACTGATACCGATTTATTGGAGGACCAAAAAAAGCCGATACCGATAAATAAAAATTGGCCGATTTAATTTGTAATAATGACAATTACAACAATACTGAATGAACACTTATTTTAACTTAATATAATACATCAATAAAATTAATTTAGCCTCAAATAAATAATGAAACATGTTCAATTTGGTTTAAATAATGCAAAAACAAAGTGTAAGAAAGCTAACGTTTAAGTTCCTTGATCAGAACATGAGAACAAATGAAAGCTGGTGGTTCCTTTTAACATGAGTCTTCAATATTCCCAGTTAAGAAGTTTTAGGTTGTAGTTATTATAGGAATTATAGGACTATTTCTCTCTATACCATTTGTATTTCATATACCTTTGACTAATGGATATTCTTATAGGCACTTTAGTATTGCCAGTGTAACAGTATAGCTTCCCTCCCTCTCCTCGCTCCTACCTGGGCTCGAACCAGGAACACATCGACAACAGCCATCCTCGAAGCAGCGTTACCCATGCAGGGCAAGGGGAACAACTACTCCAAGTCTCAGAGCGAGTGACGTTTGAAACGCTATTAGCGCGCACCCCGCTAACTAGCTAGCCATTTCACATCGGTTACACCAGCCTAATCTCGGGAGTTGATAGGCTTGAAGTCATAAACAGCGCAATGCTTGAAGCACAGTAAAGAGCTGCTGGCAAAACGCACGAAAGTGCTGTTTGAATGAATGCTTACGAGCCTGCTGGTGCCTACCGTCGCTCAGTCAGACTACTCTATCAAATCATAGACTTAATTATAACATAATAACACACAGAAATACGAGCCTTAGGTCATTAATATGGTCGAATCCGGAAACTATCATTTCGAAAACAAAACGTTTATTCTTTGAGTGAAATACGGAACCGTTCTGTATTTTATCGAACGGGTGGCATCCCTAAGTCTAAATATTGCTGTTACATTGCACAACCTTCAATGTTATGTCATAATTACGTAAAATTCTGGCAAATTAGTTTGCAATGAACCAGGCGGCCCAAACTGTTGCATATACCCTGACTCTGCGTGCAATGAACGCAAGAGAAGTGACACAATTTCACCTGGTTAATATTGCCTGCTAACCTGGATTTCTTTTAGCTAAATATGCAGGTTTAAAAATATATACTTCTGTGTATTGATTTTAAGAAAGGCATTGATGTTTATGGTTAGGTACACGTTGGAGCAACGACAGTCCTTTTTCGCGAATGCGCACCGTATCGATTATATGCAACGCAGGACACGCTAGATAAACTAGTAATATCATCAACCATGTGTAGTTAACTAGTGATTATGATTGATTGATTGTTTCTTATAAGATAAGTTTAATGCTAGCTAGCAACTTACCTTGGCTTCTTACTGCATTCGCATCACAGGCAGGCTCCTCATGAGGCAGGCGTTGGACTAGTTAACTGTAAGGTTGCAAGATTGAATCCCTGAGCTAGCAAGGTAAAAATCTGTCGTTCTGCCCCTGAACAAGGCAGTTAACCCACCGTTCCTCGGCCGTCATTGAAAATAAGAATGTGTTCTTAACTGACTTGCCTAGTTAAATAAAGGTGTAAAAAATAATAATAAATCGGCAAAATTGTTCGTCCAAAAATACAGATTTCCGATTGTTATGAAAACTTGAAATCGGCCCTAAATAATCGGCCATTCCGATTTAATCGGTCGACCTCTAGTGTTTAGTCAGTACTGTATGACACTGTAATAATGTTGATGTTTCTGGGATGTGTTTTTCCTACTCATATTAATACACCTTCATGACACACATTCATGAACAATATGCGTCAACCGATCAGAACAGCCGTAGTTCTAGTCCATATCTACTGTAGTTTGCAAAACCTATACGTATTGAAAAGCTTCATGTAAAGAAAGTTTGAAGATCAGCACTAAATCCGGTAGATTAATGTATACCTTTTCTGTCAACAATGTATTTAATCACTTTTTGTTCTGTGCCATTTAAATGATGTAAATGTACATGCTTTGTAGGACACATTTTAGTTGTCTTTCGGGTTCAAGTGTGCTTGAGTTACTTACAAGACTGCGCAAATGAAGCACCATTACGTATAACCAATGCTAATCTCGGAAACCTAGAACTAAAATCTCCATCGCTTGTTAGTTGTCCCATCCCAGTGTCTTTTGACAGATGTTACGATACCATTTATGCTATGTAGGCTAATAGCAAAATATTTACCTCCTGTGTCAACAAATCTCTTCGAGAAGGAGTGATGGATCACAGGCAGGGTTAACTACAGGGTTAACATGGAGTTAAAGGACATCTGGGTTGTCAGGCTTTGGAGTATGCTGCCATTGCTGTTATTAGATCAGAGGAGATTTTGATTTAGGCCTACCGTCAGCGGTTCACTCCAGATATGAGTAGTATTAATCTTGTCAGATTGTTCCTGATTGTTGGCCTGATATAACTAATGATTTAATTAACGTTTGAGTTATGCTGTAGCGCGTGCCCTTACGCAATGTTAAAGCCATATTGTTGGAAATAATGGTTTTAGTCTATCCTGAAGACTCTCACCATGGTTTTCACCTGTCGATCTTTCAAGACGGGAATATACTGGATATACATTGGAAATGGAAATACTGGCTACCTGGAATATACAAGGGCTAAGAAATTTGTCCGACTGATGAATTGCACAACGTTTTCATATTGTAGGAAACAATGTTTTTACATTGACGACGACCAATTATTTGCTCAGTCTTACACTCTCACTTTGATTACATACTGTACGGTACGACGGTTACTTCTGTGATGTTATTTTGGCATGTATTTGGGATACTGCCTCCAGTATTACCACTTCAACTGCACTCTTTAGAAACAGAAAGTGATAAGGAATTATGACATGGCTGACCCTGTTTGCCATAAGCGGCTTTTGGATTACAAGTGAATGACTCGCAACACAATAAGGAAATATTCTGGACTGTCATTCGGAGGAGAAGAGAATCCTAAACTAATGCGCAACATTTTTTTTTTTTTTTCCAGCAGATTTTTTTTTCTCTTCTAAATTCTGTGTATCAAGTTGAGTTTGTGGTGAATCATTTCCCTCGGCCTCGAAGAAAAGATTTGCTTTGATCTTGTTTTAGTGATACTTAACACGGGGACTCATTAGTGTGTAGCTATTCTAAATGGTAATGTTCCTCCTCTTCACACCATCAAAAGATAATGTGCTGTCAAATCTTAGGCTTGCTTCTCTAATGGTGGATTGTCATTACGTTTAAAGGAGTTGGAAGGACACCTCCGCAGCCGATAGCGCTCCGTCGCACTCTGTATGAAACGAAGCCGCAGACCTCTTAACGTTCGTATGACAAACTAACCACAGTCTTTCTCTGGATATGCAGGCCTATTAACAGGAACAACACTATAGATAATGTGAAGATATAGTATTTACATGTATTTAACTTTTTTTTTCAAACTAGTATGTTTTTATATTCTGTCCATGAGTTGATGTGTATGTGGTATACTGTACCGTCTTCACCGTTTCTATCTTCTAGAAGACCTCTTTTCACTGCATTTAGCATACAACACACTCTGTAGGTTGTTATACATGAATTCAGAATCATGTCTGAAATAATAAAACATTTCAAAATAAGTATGAATGTTGTAAATGTACTTGTATTACTCGTCTTCAGAGTTGCTATGAGCCATTGTGTAACACTTTCCTGGCATGGAAGCAGATCTGTTGGCACTTGTAGCCAACTGTTTTGTCACTCCTTGTCATGCCGTACCTAGCATTGGCATGAGATGAACAGGATGAACACATGGCTAAAGCACATGAAGTGCATTTGGAAGGTATTCAGACACTTTTTTTTCACTTTTTGTTACATTACAGCTTTATTCTAAAATTGATAATATGTTTTTCCTCATCAATCTACACACAATACCACAAAGACAAAGCAAAAACCGATTTGTTTTGATTTTTTTTATTTTACAAATGTATAACTTTTTTTTTTAAATGATACGTTATTTACTATAAGACTCAATTGAGCTCAAGTGCATCCTGTTTTCATGTATCATCCTTGATTTTTCTACAAAACCAATGGTCAATTCAATTGGTTGGACATGATTTGGAAGGGTACACACCGGTCTATATAAGGTCCCACAGTTGACAGGGCATATCAGAGCAAAAACCAAGCCACGAGGTCGAAGGAATTGTCCGTAGAGCTCCGAGACAGAATTGTGTCGAGGCACAGATCTGGGGAAGCGTACCAAAAAAAGTCTGCAGCATTGAAGGTCCCCAAGACTATGTTGGTCCCCATTATTAAATAGAAGAAGTTTGGAACCACCAAGACTCTTCCTAGAGCTGACCGCCTGGCCAAACTGAGCAATCGGGGGAGAAGGCCCTTGGTCAGGGAGGCGACCAAGATCCCGATGGTCACTGACAGAGCTCCAGAGTTCCTCTGTGGAGATAGGTGAACCTTCCAGAAGAACAACCATATCTGCAACACTCCACCAATTAGGTAATCATGGTATAGTAGCCAGAAGGAAGCCTCAATAAAAGACACATGACAGCCTATATGGAGTTTGCCAAAAGGCACCTAAAGGACTCTCGGACCATGAGAAACAAGGTTCTCTTGTTTGATGAAACTAAGATTATTTGGCCTGAATGCCAAGCATCACATCTGGAGGGAACCTGGCACCATCCCTACCGTGAAGCATGGTGGTGGCATTCATCATGTTATGGGGATGGTTAGACGCTACCCATCCAACCTGACAGAGCTTGAGAGGATCTGCAGAGAAGAATGGGAAAATCCCAAAATACAGGTGTACCAAGCTTGTAGCGTCATACCCAAGAAGACTCGAGGCTGTAATCGCTGCCAAATGTGCTTCAACAAAGTACTGAGTAAAGGGTCTGAATACTTATGTAAATATGATGTTAAATTTAGTCCTTAAAGCAAAAGTTTTTTTTTTTTTTTTTGTCATTGTGTGTAGATTGAGGAAAAAATACAGCGTTATTCTAAAAATGGATTAAATTGTAACAATGTGGAAAAGTCAAGGGGTCTGAATACTTTCGAATGCGCTGTATGTCATATGTACTGTACATCCTTAATTGGTTGGCAGCAGTCAATGTGTGGTGATCTCCAAGTCAGGTCTGTGTGCTTTCTACTTTGACCAACTCTATTAGTTGGTGCTCTGTAATTATACTGTCTGCTTTCCAAAATACTTATGAATCGGCAGTTAGTTACAATATTATGCAATTTATAGTATTATAGTATATATTTTTTTTATCTATATAGTTTTATTTTAACTATATTGTAACATCAAATGACACCGGTGTGTCATGTGGGAGGTCAGTAGTATGACTACGGCACTGACCAGAGACCCTATGATACTCTGTTGCGCTACTGTCCTTTTTCATCTTTCCCACTATTCATCACTGAGACAATAGGTAGTCTGTAGTACGGCTCAGTGTGGCTCCCCTCTGCTCTAGTCTCTATTAGAAAGCCTCTCACATAGACGCAGCGGAGGAACACGGAAACACGGCCACCAACACACGGCGAGGTTAGCAGGGACCATGGAGACCACGGGGCCCCCTGCCGGGTAGAGCACAGCACTGACCTTTGACTGACACAACCTCCTGTTAACCTCTCAATTAACCCCCGCGCCTAGCCCACCTGGGTGATGGCAGGCGAACTCGCTGAAAGCTAACAGAGACAGGGAGGATCATTCCCTTTTGTAATTTTCTGCCCGGATACACACTGCCCACGAAATTACCATCTTATTTCACTAATGCATTGTAAAATATCGTCCCCGGCACCCGAAACGCCTTTCCTTACTCTTTTTATCACATAGGAGTTCGTTCTTTTTTTTTTTCTCCTTTTTTTTTTGAGAGGAAAATACGTGAAAACCCCAGGTGTATAAGTGTGCGATGACCTTTTCACAAAGTCACCCACATTTCCCGTCCTTTTAATCAGTCCCCCTCTGTTCCTGGCTGTGCGAGTGCCTGTAATGTCACAATTAAGACGAATCCATTGTTTCTGTTTTCAGTCTTAAAAGTTGGCGCTTCTTGGACCTGAGGTCATCTTTCTTACAATATTAAATAAGTCAGAGTGCATTGCCACCCCTCTTTCTCTTCCTCGCTTTCTCGCGCGCACGCTCTTTCTCTCTCACTTCCTTCCTCTCCTTTCTGGGTGGGATGGAATTGTCACTTAGAAAATGAATGTCTGCTGCCCTTAGCCATGAGAACAAATTTATTCTGTCACTTTTTATTGCATAAAGGGACGGGGGTTTAAAGGGACGGGGATTTAATGGTGTTTTTAGTTGCCTCAGTTTCACATTAGAGGTGGACTTCATTCACATGTTGATAAGATTAACCACACCGGTAATTATATCTAGTACAAGTCATTTGATAGGAAACGAGGATGGGTGCATTACATGGCAATTTGCCACAGAGGACTGTCTTCCAAATGGCTCCAGCTATAGTACTCTTATGTTTAGCATTACAGTGGGATTTGTCTGTTTTTGTGTGCTTTTGTACTGCTGTCCTTTTCAGCCTGTGCAAATTTAAACCTTGTTACCTGGTAATTAGAACAGAGACGCAGCATGTTTGGTAATAAGGCACATCTCATGTTCCATTTCACTTATCTGGGGTATTTATTTTATTCTCTGCCAAGGCTAGGAACACCATGCAAGCCCGGTGTTGCACCTGCTCCAAACATCACATGTAATGATGCATAATGCAAGCAACGTCCTTTCTTCTCAGAGCCCCGTGTCAAAGTTTGAAGGACTCCTGCTATTTAGGCTTGTAGCGCGGTAGAAAATAAAATGAGACAGATCTTTTCGGAGGGGGTAAGCAAGAAAGAGGGGTGGAAAAAAGAATGGAGTTCAATTCATGTCACTCTCAATTAATCTCCTCAGGTAGTGGCCCCATTAGGGTTCACACACGGGCCCGGGTTTACTATGCAAATAGGGTAATTACCTGGAGAAGTTAATTGAGTCTGACACAGGGCCAGAACGGTGAAATCACGTGATGTTTATTTGCTTGTTTTGAAAATGCTAGAGTCTGCACACATGAAAATTATATTGATGGATTAAGTTGAAAAAATAGTGGAAGTCACGTAAAAGGGATTTTTGAGAGAAAGTTTGATGATTTTTTAAAATATTTTTTAATCATTTTGATGGATGATCATTTATAGAAATGTCTAGATATCTGAGCCTTTATAGATGTATTTTTAACATGCTGATTTGATGTATGTGCATTTAATGATGTATGAACGCTAATATATTAACATTAAATATTCCTCCATCACCTCACATAGGATATCACTGTCATACAAACAAATGTATTATCTTGTACAAAAATATATTTTTTGCAGTTTTTCTAAACTATAGTTACCTACAAAACAGACATCCAGGAATTAAATGTAAATGGTTAGATTTGTATTATTTTTTTTATTTTGCGCAGCAACGTGTCATTCTACTCATACCCTAAATATTTAAAGACCCCCTTCACTAAAGCTTTGCTGATGTACGAGGGCATCTCACTGTGCTTAATCTCTCTGTTACCTGGAGGCGCTGCTGACAACATGTAAAGACAGCAAGAGCCAGGCGCTTATAAAGATCACGAGCTGAGCCCAAAACCTGCCAGATGAATGGGGCGCAGAGGTTCAAAGTTTCTGCCACTTGACTCTGTGAAGTGGGGACTGACAACACCTGCCTGAGAGAATGAAAGGAAGAAATGAAGTAAAGAAAGAAGGCAAGGAGGGATGGAAGGAAATAGGGTAGACACATTGAGATGTTTTCAAATCATTTCCGCTCGATTGCACAAAGTGCACCCCCACCCGTTTCAGCCTTCTAGCCCCCCACCCCACCCTCTGGGTTGTATCTGTAAGTAAGCGTGCATGTAAATGGACCATTTGTGTCAAGGCCTGTCAGCTTGTTTCCTTTGTTTGGGTGGGGGGGGGGGGGTAGTTTAAGACTGGTGGGCTGCGGGCTCAGGCCTCTGCACTGCAAGTGAGACATCAGACTAAAGTTGTGCACTTTCAACTTTTTTTTTCCTTCCAAAGGCAATGGACCGTGGGAGAGGCAAATTGAGAAGGACGTGTGGAACAGAAATGCCTGTTTGTTTGCTTGTGCACGGTCCTTGAACTATAAATTAGATGTCACCATTGTTACCCGTCATTTACTGATGTGGATGTGTTGTATTTTCTCCCCGGGTCGCTGGTTTGATTGTTTGATCTTAACATCACTTAAATGAACGGCTCCAAGTGGCCTCCAGTCATCTCGTTAGGTTTGACAGTTTGTTTGGAACGCTGAGTGCTTGCTTCATTATATTCAGGGTATTTACAACCAGGTAATGCTGCCATGCTTGTCAAAGGTATGTAACTAACTAATGCAAACAATAATATCAGATATGTACAGTGCGGTATCCCTCAGGGCAGTTGCCTTGGGCCGTTACTCTTCTCTATTTTTACAAATTACTCATGTAAAACATAAATTAAATGCAGTCTCAAATAGCCACCTGTCCCTTTCTAATAGTCCGGTATTGGCCCACATTTAAGCTAATAAATGCCTGTTTCAAATAAACGCTGGGTTTAAATGAATTGTTTATGATGTTACCATGAATTGGTTGAGGTTTGTTAGATTTGTTACATTAAATAATTCAGTAATGACAGCAAAAATCTGGCTGCTAACAGCTGAGAACTGCCAGCTAATTGGCAAGCATAAAAAGTCAACTACTTACAGACCCCTAGAAATCGTCTGATCACCCTCTAGTGGCGAAAGTAAGAACTGTTAAATGCACAGTCAGTCGTCAGGTCAGCAGCATACCACCCTGCATCCCACTGCTGGCTTACCTCTGAAGCTAAGCAGGGTTGGTCCTGGTCGGTACCTGGATGGAAGACCAGATGCTGCCGGAAGTGGAGTTGGCAGGCCAGTAGGAGGCACTCTTTCCTCTGGTCAATAATAATAATAATAATATCCCAATACCCCAGGACAATGTGATTAGGGACATTGTCCTGTGTAAGGTGCTATCTTTCGGATGGAATGTTAAGCGGGTGTCTCATGGCGCTTAAGCGGGTGTCTCCCGCTGTAACTATTCACCAGGTCGTTGCTGTGAATGTGTTCTCAGTCCAATTTACCTGGTAAAATAAATGTAAATGTTGGAATTAAACAATGAACTATGCAAATGAGCCAAAGCTTTGTGCATTAAGGAAATAGAAGCCTGTCTCTAAGTGCCTGTTGTGTTCAGTGATTTAAGGAAATAAACACCTGGGCTATTAATTAATGTGCTGATTTCACACTCTACACATCAGCACCTACAGCCAGTGAAGTCATTGAGACTCTTAGCAAGGAGTTACAGTCAGTGTCAGAATGGGTAATTAAGAATAAACTGTTCTGAAACATTTTGTATTTGGTTCAAAACATTCTCTTAGACCTCAACTGGGGTTGTACGTAAAGAGTGTTACCATTGAACATGTTGAAGAAGCTGAACTTCTAAACTTTTTTGCAAACTTGTAAATAAATAACCTTTGGTAAACTCCAAGCGGGTGGTCATGTGCCTTTTTACTGAGGAGTGGCTTCCGTCTGGCCACTACCATAAAGGCCTGATTTGTGGAGTGCTACAGAGATGGTTGTCCTTCTGGATGGTTCTCCCATCTCTACAGAGGAACTTGTGAGCTCTGTCAGAGTGACCATCGGGTTCTTGGTCACCTCCCTGACCAAGGCCCTTCTCCCCCGATTGCTCAGTTTGGCCATGCAGCCAGCTCTAGGAATAGTCTTGGTGGTTCCAATCTTATTCTGTTTAAGAATGATGGAGGCCACTGTGTTCTTGGGGAGCTTCAATGCAGAAGAAATGTTGGGGTACCCTTCCCCAGATCTGTGCCTCCTCATGGCTTGGTTTTTGCTCTCACATGCACTGTCAACTGTGGGATATTTTATATAGAAACGTGTGCCTTTCCAAATCATGTCCAATCAATTGAATTTACCACAGTTGGATTCCAATCAAGTTGTAGAAACATCTCAAGGATGATAAATGTAAACAGGATGCATCTGAGCTCAATTTCAAGTCTCATAGCAAAGGGTCTGAATACTTATGTCAATAAGGTATTTCTGGTTTCGCTTTGTCATTATGGGGTATTGTGTGTAGATTGCAGTGGATTTTTATTTAATCTAAGAATAAGGCTGTAACATAAAACAATGTGGAGAAAGTCAACGGGTCTGAATACTTTCCAAAGGCACTGTATACCACCTTTCCAACAAGTCAGTTCGTCAAATTTCTGCCTTGCTGGAGCTGCCCCGGTCAACTTGAAGTGTTATTGTGGAGGAATAATGGTCTGGGGCTGTTTTTCTTGGTTTGGGCTAGGCTCCTTAGTTCCTGTGAAGTGAAATTTTTATGCTACAGCATACAATGACATTCTAGACAATTCTGTGCTCCCAACTTTGTTTTAACAGTTTGGGGAAGGCCCTTTTCTTGTTTCAACATGACAATGCCCCTGTGCACAAAGTGAGGTCCATCCAAAAATGGTTTGTCGAGAGGTGTGGAAGAGCTTGACTGGCCTACACAGAGCCCTGACTTCGAACACCTTTTGGATTAATTGGAACGCCGACAGCAAGCCAGGCCTAATCACCCAACATCAGTGCCCGTCCTCACTAATGCTCTTGTGGCTGTACGGAAGCAAGTCCCCGCAGCAATGTTCCTTATCTAGTGGAAAGCCTTCCCAGAAGAGTGGAGGCTGGTATAGCAGCAAAGGGGCACCAGCTCCATATTAATGCCCATGATTTTGAAATGAGATGTTCGAAGAGCAGGTGTCCACATACCTTTGGTCATGTAGTATATGCATATTGTGTAGAGTATTTTTTACAAAATATAGCTCGTATTTAATTTTTCATTTTGAATTTAAAATATCTAATGGTGTGTAATAACAAAAACTTTTGTGTGTGTGAATGTGTATATACACACCAGGCTGGCGTTAACCCCCCCCCCCCCCCCCCCCCCCCCCACCCCCGAATAAGCCCAGCAGAGTGACTATACACAGGCTGGTAGTTTACCTCCTCCCATGCAGAAAAAAACATGGGCGGATGGATAGAAGGTCTTAATACTACCAGTCCTGTGCTGCTGTAGGACTCAAATTTCTGCTTGGAGCAGCCCTCTTCACATTGAGTTAACATGACTGACAAGTGATATATACACTCATATACACACACACACACACGCACACACAGCAATGTGGCTGCACATTGAGAAAGGCAGTACAGAGATGAATAAATGCCTAATATGGTTTTAGATGAAATGTAATAATTGATCAATCGCCGTATACCTATTGAGGCGTTTCATATAGCACTTTTAACAATGCATTTTTACTCTTTCAATCTCACTGTAACAGAGATACCACCCACCGTAGGCACACATCTACACCCGAGACTCTCAACTCAGACGCATCGCCTTGATGTGTTTGTTTCCCTGTCAACCCCTTAATCGTCTCATCCAAAGTCAACAAATACATCTCTGTTTACATCCGTGTTTACCAACCGTTCGTTAACAACCTGTCACTGTTACACACAAGGGCTTTGTTTGTGATTGTGAAGTCAGCACCACAACATAAAGAAGGAATCTGCAGGTTTCGCGCATGTGTAACCTAGGGGAATAATAATATGTGAGAAACTTTGCAGGTGTATGTGCATTGAAACACCTGTCTTCACACTTGGGACAGACCTCTTTGTCTCAACGTACTTGATGAATATATCAAGTATTTTATGGCCCCGTTAGTAGTACTGTGTTACAATTATGTTCATGTGAACTCTGTGACCCAGCCTCTTACTTGATTGTTTGTCAGTGCTCTGCAGGTGTTAACTAGTTTCTACGGTAAGATACTTAATTTATTAGTTGTCTTTCACACTGTTATCTCTTCTTTTTCAATTGTATATTTTATCATCAGTTAATCATCTTTAGGGTGTGTTCTTTAATTCTTTACTTCATGGATAAGTCTTCTATATGTTTGCTACAGTTGAAGTCGGAAGTTTACATACACTTAAGTCGGTGAGGACTTTGTGCAAGTAATTTTTCCAACAATTGTTTACAGAGAGATTATTTAACTTATAATTCACTTTATGACAATTTCAGTGTGTCAGAAGTTTACATACACTGTGCCTTAAAACAGCTTGGAAAATTCCAGAAAATGATGTCAAGGCTTTAGAAGCTTCTGATAGACTAATTGACATCATTTGAGTCAATTGGAAGTGTACCTGTGGATGTATTTCAAGGCCTACCTTCAAACCCAGTGCCTCTTTGCTTAACATCATGGGGGGAAAAAAAAATCAGCCAGACCTCAGAAATAACTTCCACAACTCTGGTTTATCCTTGCGAACAATTTCCAAATGCCTGAAGGTACCACGTTCATCTGTACAAACAATAGTACGCAAGTATAAACACCATCGGACCACGCAGTCGTCATACCGCTCAGGAAGGAGATGCGCTCTGTCTCCTAGAGATGAACATATTTTGGTGCGAAAAGTGCAAATCAATCCCAGAACAACAGCAAAGGACCTTGTGAAGATGCTGGAGGAAACAGGTACAAAAGTATCTATATCCACAGTAAAACGAGTTCTATATCAACATAACCTGAAAGGCCGCTCAGCAAGAAAGAAGCCACTGCCCAAAACCGTCATAAAAAAGGCAGACTATGGTTTGCAACTGCACATGGGGACAAAGATCAGACAAATATTCTCTGGAATAATGAAACAAAAATATAACTATTTGGCCATAATGACAATTGTTATGTTCGGAGGAGAAAGGGGGCGTCTTGCAAGCCAAAGAACACCATCCCAACCGTGAAGCACGGGGGTGGCAGCATCATATTGTGGGGGTGCTTTGCTGCAGGAGGGACTGGTGCACTTCACAAAATAGATGGTGTAATGAGGATGGAAAATTATGTGGATATATTGAAGCAACATCTCAAGACGTCAGTCAGGAAGTTAATACTTGGTGGCAAATGGGTCTTCTAAATGGACAATGACCGCAAATATACTATAATATATTCCAAAGTTGTGGCAAAATGGCTTAAGGACAACAAAGTCAAAGTATTGGAGTGGCCTTCACAAAGCCATGACCTCAATCCCATAGAAAACTTGTGGGCACAACTGAAAAAGCGTGTGCGAGCAAGGAGGCCTACAAACCTGACTCAGTTAAACCAGCTCTGTCAGGAGGAATGGGTCAAAAGTCACCCAACTTATTGTGGGAAGCTTGTAGACGGCTACCCAAAACATTTGACCCAAGTTAAACAATTTAAAGGGCAATGCTAGCAAATACTAATTGAGTGCATGTAAACTTCTGACCCACTGGGATTGTGATGAAAGAAATAAAAGCTGAAATAAATTATTATTACTATTATTCTGACATTTCACATTCTTAAAATAAAGAGGTGATCCGAACTGACCTAAAATAGGGAATATTTACTGGGATTAAATGTCAGGAATTGTGAAAAACTGAGTTTCGATGTATTTGGCTAAGGTATATGTAAACTTCTGACCTCAACTGTATAAAGACCTTGACACTTCAAACCAGTTAGTTTAAAACCTGTTTCTGTATGTGCCTGCTTCTTTTAGACAAACAGCTGCAGAGACAGGATTGTGGGGCGGAGGAGCTTTCAGATCGTATTGCCATAGCTCATATGTTCTAGGTGATGAAGTGTTGATATCTGCCCTTAAAGAAGTGGCCTGCAGACATTCACACACATTTGTCTTTCTCCTATTTTTTCCCTCACCCCATCCTTCAAAATTCAAACGCACGTAACAAAGAGAAATATTCCTCATGCCTGCCTGGCAAGAATATTCATGATTCGGCTTCCAGGTTAAAAATGTATATGCAAATGTGCCTACATTAGAGCATGCATAGGTTGTTAATAAATGAACACGTGGCAGAAATAATTCAGTTTTAGCTTGATGCTCCTTGACATGAGCTGTCAGCTGTCGCATTGTTCCGGATTGAACGTGACTGAGGCGGCAACACAGTGCAGTGAACTGTGATGTTTTAGTGTACCTAACTCGCGCACACACACACACCCACTGAATTGGGATGTTTTAGTGTACCTTACTGTTAACTCTTGGGGGTCTCTCTGCCTCAACTCCTGACTTTTGTCTAGGGAGTTTTTATTTTTCTTGTTTCATTCTGAAGGTGTAATATTCCCCTTTCGCTGAATGTTCTTCTGAATGATTGTGTCTGCTTACAAACACAGCATCCCACCGCCTTGTTTATGCACAAGTGAAACAAGATACTTCTGGGGTTAAGCATCTGTGGCTGAGATTTGTCGCCCGTCCAGAGATGTGTTATGTCTAACGTTAAAACCGTTAATTTCAGCAATTAGAAGAATTAACGCGTAGTGAACAGTAAGAACTGTGTGTTTTTCCTCCTTGGTTGCTGTGGCAGCCGAACTAAGCCCCTGATTGTAGGAAGCTTTAATGTCTTGACGTGCCAGCATGGTGTGAAGCATGGCACTTCTCTTCTCCATCTCCTCGCTTCCTCCCATCCCAAAGATTTACATAGTGGAATCCAGGGACTGGCACCGTGTGACAATCTGTTTGTGTAGCTCTATGTGCAAGATGTGTGTTTTAATAAGCACCAGTTGTTCAAACACTCCTCTTGCCTTAGCGACGTATCCTTAAAGACTATGGCCCTATCTTTTAATTAACTCCCTGGCTAATGTGCCACTTAATTTGCTAATCAGGAGATTTTGTTTTCTCTAATTTACTTGAAAACTATCTCCGGTTAAGCTTTTTAATATCTGTATGACTGAAAGGATACTTACCGGTGCCTCTCTGAAGGGGAAGGCCTACTGTAGCAGGGGGAAAACAAAGTACAGTTCATTCCTTATCACTATTGGTTCTTGCTAACAAGGCCTAGGTGTGATTCTTGGGCATCTTTTCTTAAATGCCTGTGCTGTTTTTTTTTTTATAACAAAAGCTTTGCGTTCTATGCAGTGCTTGAGGTTCTTGATATTGCACTGTTGTAGTGGTTTTATCAAAACCTGATATACATTAGCAAGCCATACAGTTCCTGGTTGGATTGCATTTTTCCGAGGTAGAAGTGTATTCTCTGCGGCCGGCAGTGACACAGAAGGCTAATTCAACAGTAACTTTTTCCAGGGGTGTTGCCAACATGCTCTGGGAACATTACCCTGCAGCCTGCGATTCCATTTAACGTTCCAGTGAGGTGTATGTTTGTATTTACTTGCATTCTGAAGTGGTAAAAATGTTTGGTCCAGAAAGACCTGTAACATTTAGCCCTAATATGTTTTGATTTCTGAAAGTTTTTTTTGTCGGTTTGAAATATTACGCTTCCACGTTGTTGATATTCTTCTTCACCTTCTAAAGTGCTTGACATGACAGATTCCAATGACAGATTCCCAGCGGACAAACAGGATGGTCAAGAGGCCGGTGAGAGAGAGAGTATCTCATTTTATAGAGGATACTTAGGCCCAGCTTTGTGTCATGTAGCGACATGCAAAGGTTGTGATTCAATGGAAAAGTGGCGTCACCGTCGTTTGATAGCATGGCAGAATGGAAAGGCCTGTAAACAATGACTCATCCTGCTGCTAGCTGGGGAAGGAAGGCAGATCGCCTGTCTGTGCTGCTGCAGCCTACATTCCTCACAAAGAGTACCGGAAAGGCAGGCAACACAAAGACAATCAGGACTCTGTTTGCAAGGCTCTGTCAGCCAGGGGATTGAGTTGTCTCTTTCACACACATACACAGACGCACATACACACACACACACATTCACATTAACACACTTTTTCATACACTGACAGTGGCGTCGTTAGACCTGGGCTTCCGGGGCTGAATCCCCGGATGTTTTTGGTCCAGCCCCGAATGTTTTGATGGTCCAATAATTATTATAGCTATATTTTGATACGAGTTTCCATACCCTCACATCACTTGTGCAATGCAGTATTTACACTGGACAAAAATGTTAACGCAACACGTAAAGTGTTGGTCCCATGTTTCATAAGCTAAAATAAAACATCCCAGAAATGTTCCATACGCACAAAAAGTACAATTGGCATTCGATTGGCCGGTTAGACCGTACTGACAAATTCTCTATTCCAACATCTAGTGGAACACCTTTCCAGAAGAGTGGAGGCTGTTATCGTAGCAAAAGGGGGGGACCAACTCCATATTTATGCCCGTGATTTAGAAATTAGATGTTCAACGAGCAGGTTTCCACATACTTTTGGTCATGTAGTTTATGTATAATACTTACACTACTGGTCACAATTTTTAGAACACCTACTCATTCAAGAGTTTTTTTCTTTATTTTTACTATTTTTTTGTTTTGTTTGTCTTTACTAATAATATACAATGAAATAACACATATGGAATCATGTAATAACCAAAAAAGTGTTAAACAAATCAAAACATATTTGAGATTCTTCAAATAGCCACCCTTTGCCTTTGACAGCATTGCACACTATTAGCATTCTCTCAACCTGCTTCATGAGGTAGTCACCTGGAATGCATTTTAATTAACAGGTGTGTCGTCTTAAAAATGTGTGAGTGGAATTTCTTTCCTTCTTAATTTTAATAGGGGTGGCAGGTAGCCTAGTGGTTAGAGCGTTGGACCAGTAACCGAGCTGACGAGGGGGAAAAAAAATCTGTTGTTCTCCCTCTGAACAAGGCACTGTCCCCAGTAGGCCGTCATTGTAAATAAGAATTTGTTTTCTTAAACCCTCTTAAGGATCCGCTCCTTTTTCCCCATTTTCGCCTGAAATGACATACTCAAATCTAACTACCAGGCCCTGAATCAAGGATATGCATATGAAATGAAAAACTTTGAAGTTTGTGGAAATGTGAAAGGAATGTATGAGAATATAACACAATAGATCTGGTAAAACATAATACAAAGAAAAAACCAACCGTTATTTAGTATTTTTTTGTACCATCTTTGAAATGCAAGAGAAATGCCAAAATGTATTATTCCAGCCCAGGTGCAATATACATTTTGGCCACTAGGTGGCAGCAGTGTATGTGCAACGTTTTAGACTGATCCAATGAACCGTTGGATTTCTGTTCAAAATTTTGTATCAAGACTGCCCAAATAAGCCTAATTTGTTTATAAATAACTTTTCATGTTCAAAATTGTGCACTCTCCTCAAACAATAGCATGGTATTATTTTACTGTAATATCTTCTGTAAATTGGACAGTGCAGTTAGATTAACACAAATGTAACCTTTCTGCCAATATTAGATATGTCTATGTCCTGGGAAATGTTCTTGTTACGTACAACCTCATGTTAATCGCATTAGCCTACATTAGCTCAACCTTCAAGTGAAAGGGACACTGATCCCGAAGAAGTTAAAGTAATGATGAACTGTCATTTCTCTTTGCTTATTTGAGCTGTTCTTGCTATAATATGGACTTGCTCTTTTACCAAGTAGGGCTATATTTTGTACACCACCCCTACCTTATCACAACACACCTGATTGGCTCAAACGCATTAATTATTGAATTATTATTTAGCAAGTTAGTTAAGACACGAAATTCAGTCAAAGTGGAATATTTCAATAACTTTGAAAGTTTCTTCAAGTGTAGTCGCAAAAACCATCAAGCGCTATGATGAAATTGGCTCTCATGAGGACCGCCACAGGAATGGAAGACCCAGAGTTACCTCTGCGGCAGAGGATAAGTTCATTACCAGGCTCGGAAATTGCAGCCCAAATAAATGCTTCACAGAGTTCAAGTAACAGACACATCTCAACTGTTCAGAGGAGACTGCGTGAATCAGGCCTTCATGGTCGAATTCGTGTAAAGAAACCACTACCTACCTTTTAACAGGTCAATATTCGCAAGGCTGCGGAGCCAGATGGATTACCAGGACGTGTGCTCCGGACATGTGCTGACCAACCGGCAGGTGTCTTCACTGACATTTTCAAGATGTCCCTGATTGAGTCTGTAATACCAACATGTTTCAAGCAGACCACCATAGTCCCTGTGTCCAAGAACACTAAGGTAACCTGCCTAAATGACTACAGACCCGTAGCACTCACGTCCATAGCCATGAAGTGCTTTGAAAGGCTGGTAATGGCTCATACCAACATCATTATCCCAGAAACCCTAGATCCACTCCAATTTGCATACCGCCCCAACAGATTCACAGATGATGCAATCTCTATTGCAATCGACACTGCCCTTTCCCACCTGGACAAAAGGAACACCTATGTGAGAATGCTATTTATTGACTACAGCTCAGCGTTCAACACCATATTACCCTCAAAGCTCATCACTAAGGATCCTGGGACTAAACACCTTCCTCTGCATCTGGATCCTGGACTTCCTGACGGGCTGCCCCCCAGGTGGTGAGGGTAGGTAGCAACAAAACATCTGCCACGCGGTCCTCAACACTGGAGCCCCCCAGGGTTGCGTGCCCCCAGGGGTGCGTGCTCAGTCCCCTCCTGTACTCCCTGTTCACCCACGACTGCATGGCCAGGCACGACTCCAACACCATCATTAAGTTTGCAGACGACACAACAATGATAGGCCTGATCACCGACAATGACGAGACAGCCTATAGGGAGGAGGTCAGAGACCTGACCGTGTGGTTCAAGGACAACAACCTCTCCCTCAATGTGATCAAGACAAAGGAGCTGATTGTGGACTACGGGAAAAGGAGGACCGAGCATGCCCCCATTCTCATCGACAAGGCTGTAGTGGAGCAGGTTGATAGCTTCACCAACAAACTAACATGGTCCAAGCACACCTAGACAGGCACAACAAAACCTATTCCCTTCCAGGAGACTAAAAAGATTTGGCAATGGTCCTCAGATACTCAAATGGCTTTGCAGCTCCACCATCGAGAGCATCCTGGTTGGGTTGCATCACTGCCTGGTATGGCAGAGGGCAGTGCATAGGGCCCAATGCATCACCTTGGCCAAGCTTCCTGCCATGCAGGACCTCTGTACCAGGCGGTGTCAGACAAAGGCCCTAAAAATTGTCAGACTCCAGCCACCCTAGTCAGACTGTTCTGTTACTGCACGGCAAGTGGTACCGGAGTGCCAGGTCTAGGTTCAAGAGGCTTCTAAACAGTTCCACCCCCAAGCCATAAGACTCCTGAACAGCTAATCAAATGGCTACCCAGACTATTTGCACTGGGTGCCCCCCCCTCCCCAACCCCTATTTTACGCTGCTGCTAACCTCTGTTTATCATATATGCATAGTCACTTTAACTATACATTTATGTACATATTACCTCAATTGGCTCGACCAACTAGTGCTCCCGCACATTGGCTAACCGGGTTATTTGAATTGTGTCCCGCCACCCACTACCCACCAACCCCTCTTTTGTGCTACTGCTCCTCTCTGTTCATCATACAGTGGGGCAAAAAAGTATTTAGTCAGCCACCAATTGTGCAAGTTCTCCCACTTAAAAAGATGAGAGAGGCCTGTAATTCATCATAGGTACACTTCAACTATGACAGACAAAATGAGAAATAAATCCAGAAATTCACATTGTAGGATTTTTAATGAATTTATTTGCAAATTATGGTGGAAAATAAGTATTTGGTCACCTACAAACAAGCAAGATTTCTGGCTCTCGCAGACCTGTAAGAGGCTCCTCTGTCCTCCACTCGTTACCTGTATTAATGGCACCTGTATGACCTTGTTATCAGTATAAAAGTCACCTGTCTACAACCTCAAACAGTCACACTCCAAACTCCACTATGGCCAAGACCAAAGAGCTGTCAAAGGACACCAGAAACAAAATTGTAGACCTGCACCAGGCTGGGAAGACTGAATCTGCAATAGGTAAGCAGCTTGGTTTGAAGAAATCAACTGTGGGAGCAATTATTAGGAAATGGAGGACATACAAGACCACTGATAATCTCCCTCAATCTGGGGCTCTACGCAAGATCTCACCCCGTGGGGTCAAAATGATCACAAGAACGGTGAGCAAAAATCCCAGAACCACATGGGGGGACCTAGTAAATGACCTGCAGAGAGCTGGAACCAAAGTAACAAAGCCTACCATCAGTAACACACTACACCGCCAGGGACTCAAATCCTGCAGTGCCAGACGTGTCCAGGCCCGTCTGAAGTTTGCTAGAGAGCATTTGGATGATCCAGAAGAAGATTGGGAGAATGTCATATGGTCAGATGAAACCAAAATATAACTTTTTGGTAAAAACTCCACTCTTCGTGTTTGGAGGACAAATAATGCTGAGTTGCATCCAAAGAACGCCATACCTACTGTGAAGCATGGGGTGGAAACATCATGCTTTGGGGCTGTTTTTCTGCAAAGGGACCAGGACGACTGATCCGTGTAAAGGAAAGAATGAATGGGGCCATGCATCGTGAGATTTTGAGTGAAAACCTCCTTCCATCAGCAAGGGCATTGAAGATGAAACGTGGCTGGGTCTTTCAGCATGACAATGATCCCAAGCACACCGCCCGGGCAACGAAGGAGTGGCTTCGTAAGAAGCATTTCAAGGTCCTGGAGTGGCCAGATCTCAACCCCATAGAAACATTTTGGAGGGAGTTGAAAGTCCATGTTGCCCAGCAACAGCCCCAAAACATCACTGCTCTAGAGGAGATCTGCATGGAGGAATGGGCCAAAATACCAGCAACAGTGTGTGAAAACCTTGTGAAGACTTACAGAAAACTTTTGACCTCTGTCATTGCCAACAAAGGGTATATGACAAAGTATTGAGATAAAACTGTCTTTTTACTGTTGTTTTTATTTCTTTACTTACCTATTGTTCACCTAATACCTTTTTTTCACTATTGGTTAGAGCCTGTAAGTAAGCATTTCACTGTAAGGTCTACTACACCTGTTGTATTCGGCACACGTGACAAATAAACTTTGATTTGATAAAGGACACAATAATAAGAAGAGACTTGCATGGGCCAAGAAACACGAGCAGTGGACATTAGCGTGTGGAAATTTGTCCTTTGGTCTGGAGTCCGAATTTGAGATTTTTGGTTCCAACCGCAGTGTCTTTGTGAGTCGCAGAGTAGGTGAACAGATGATCTCCGCATGTGTATTTCCCACCGTAAAGCATGAAGAAGGAGGAGGTGTGATGGTGTGGGTGTCCTCCACAATCCCCCGACCTCAACCAAATGGAGATGGTTTGGGATGAGTCGGACCACAGACTGATGGAAAAGCAGCCATCAAATGCTCAGCATATGTGGGAACTCCAAGTCTGTTGGGAAAGCATTCCAGGTGAAGCTGGTTGAGAGAATGCAAGGCAAAGGGTGGCTATTTTATTTTGTTTTATACTTTTTTGTTTACTGCATGATTCCGTATGTGTTATTTCATAGTTTTGATGTCTTCACTAATATACTACAATGTAGAAAATAGTAAAAATAAATAAAAACCCTTTAATGAGTAGGTGTTCTAAAACTTTTGACCGGTAGTGTAAATAGTCATGTTTATTACATATGTGTCCCTGATATGTCATATGTTACCTTATGTACTCATATGTGACTCATGGTATTGAAATGTTCATTGCATATACCAAACATTAGGAACCTCTGGGTTTTGGACCATTCATGAAACTGTTGAGCTTGAAAAACCCAGCTGCATTGCAGCTCCTGACACAAACTTATGAGCCTTGCAACTATGACCATAGCCGTTCAAAGGCACTTAAATATTTTGTCTTGCCCATTCACCCTCTGAATGGCACACATACACAATCGATGTCTCAACTGTTTCAAGGCTTAAAAAGCCTTAACATGTCTCCTCCCTTTCATCTACTCTGGTTTTAAGTGGATTTAACAAGTGACATAAATAAGGGATTATAGCTTTCGCCTGGATTCAGCTGGTCAGTCTGTCATGGAAAGTACAGGTGTTTCAAACACTCAGTGTACATCTTGTACCACAGCCATTTCCCATACAATTAGAAAGAATAAAACAGGCAGTCCCATACGAAACAGTGTTGGTTTGGGTGAACAGCAATTAGCCTTTTTTCACAGGCGATGTATCACCTGTTATCCTTATATGTGCAATCTGAGAAGGGGACCCCCCAAAAATGACCCAATGTGATTGAATCTTTTCAAACTTGAAGACAAAATGATATTGAGCCTGAGAATGCTTCTCCCTCACACCCAAGGCCCAGCTCATCCTAGCCATGATCTAAGGGCTATGCCCCTTCTATTAGTTCTAATTTTACGATCTATGCAATCTCTGTACATACCTCTCAGGTTGCTTTTCAGCAACATGTCAACATCAAAAGCACCCAACTGCACTCTTGCCATCGCAGTGAGACTGTTTGCCTGGTTGCATGGCCGCCCTTCAGATGTTCCTTAGGACCGTAACGTTGGAGCCTGGGGGAATGCAAAACATGAATAATTCAGTCAGATGTTGTAAAAGACTTGAAAGTATTGCAAGTACAGTAACATAATGCATCCTCTATTTTTAAAATGGTCACGCTAGCTAAAACATTGACTTGTATTAGAAAATGTGTCTTCTCAGTATTTGTCGTAACCTCAGATGATATAAAAGTTAACAATAATGTACTGTTTCAATAAAAATAAATGCACATAAGCAAGTCTGTTTAACCTTCATGGCTAAATTAACTATAAACCAGTGCAGCTATCTCAATACTGAGCCTGCTAATGGTAGCCGCTAAGTTAATAGCAACCATATAGGTTTGACAGGCTAGCATTAGCGCAGTTAGCCTAGCGTACAGTACAGTAAAAAAAAATAAAAAATAAAAAAAGTATAATACAACTCTGTAATATTTAACACTTGGATGGGAAGATGTCAGGTCATAGAAAAATACAATCCTTAGATAGGGAGATGTCATGGCTAGAAAATAAAACGGAGTAGGAAAGAAACCACAATATTACCTCAGAGGAGCGAAAGATCAATACGTTCAAACCAGAAAATTGGCTTGCACAATTTTTTCTTATGTTATTCTATGGGCTAGCCTAGCCTCAAACCCAGTCATCTTTGTGAAGATTACTAACCGTTTTCACTTGATCAATTTACACATTTAAACTTTACAGTTTCTAAATAAAAGGTATGTATCATTCGGACAACCATTTTGACTCTAACATTTTCTATAGGAAAAATGCTTTTGTACACCACATACCCATTTAACAGAACAAAGAAAAAGGAGACGGGAGAAACGTTAGTTGTCACAAATGTCATCTTCGAATGTTGAGGGGAGGGGAGACTGCCCAAAACCATAGTGGATTACAACCATATACAGCCATTGATTACAACAATATCCAAACCATGTTTTATAAATACAATGTGATGCCATAACCTTATGGGCAGCCACAACTATAGTGTATGAAAATAAACATTCATACTTAGCTTTCTGTGCGTTTTCAAAACTTGTAGAATACCATTCAAAGTTTGGACACACCTACTCATTCGGGTTTTTCTTTATTTTTTACTATTTTCTACATTGTAGAATAAAAGTGAAGACATCAAAACTATGAATAACACCTGTGGAATTATGTAGTAACCAAAAAAGCATTAAACAAATCAAAATATATTTTAGATTTGAGATTCTTCAAAGTAGCCACCCTTTGCCTTGATGACAGCTTTGCACACTCTTGGCATTCTCTCAACCAGCTTCATGAGCTAGTCACCTGGAATGCATTTCAATTAACAGGTGTGCCTTGTAAAAAGTTAATTTGTGAAATGTATTTCCTTCTTAATGTGTTGGAGCCAATCGGTTGTGTTGTGACAAGGTAGGGGTGTATACAGAAAAAATATATATTTGGTAAAAGAGCAAGTCCATATTATAGCAAGAACCACTCAAATAAGCAAAGAGAAATGACAGTCCATCATTACAATACTTTAAGACATCAAGGTCAGTCAATACGGAAAATTTCTTCAAGTGCAGTTGCAAAAACCATAAAGCGCTATGATGAAACTGTCTCTCATGAGGACTGCCACAGGAAAGGAAGACCCAGAGTTACCTCTGCTGCAGAGGATAAGTTCATTAGATTTACCAGCCTCAGAAATTGCAACCCAAATAAATGCTTCACAGAGTTCAAGTAACACATCTCAACATCAACCGTTCAGAGGAGACTGCATGAATCAGGCATTCATGGTCGAATTGCTGGAACAACAAAAAAAAACACTTCTAAAGGACACCGGTAATAAGAAGATACTTACTTGGACCAAGAAACACAAGTAATGGACATTAGACCGGTGAAAATCTGTCCTTTTTGGTCTGATTTATCTAAATTTGAGATTTTTGGTTCCAACTGCCATTTCATTTTTGAGAGAGAGAGTAGGTGAACGGAGGATCTCCGCATGTGTGGTTTCCACCATGAAATATGGAGGAAGTGGTGTGATGGTGTGTGGGTGCTTTGCTGGTGACACTGTCAGTGATTTATTTAGAGTTCAAGGCACACTTAACCTGCATCGCTACCAGGGCATTCTGCAGCGATACTCCATACTCTTTGGTTTGTGCTTAGTCCCACTATCATTTGTTTTTAAGAAGAAGAGTGATGGAGTGCTGCATCAGATGACCTGGCCTCTAAAAGTATCTGACCTCAACCCATTTGATATGGTTTGGGATGAGTTGGACCACAGACTGAAGGAAAAGCAGCCAACAAGTGCTCAGCATATGTGGGAATAATGTTGGAAAAGCATTCCAGGTGAAGCTGGTTGAGAGAATATTAAGAGTGTGCGAAGCTGTCATCAAGGCAAAATGTGGCTACTGTGAAGAATCTAAAATTTGTTTAACAATTTTTTGTTCACTACGTGATTCCATGTGTTATTTCATAGTACTGATGTCTTCACTATTATTCTACAATGTAGAAAATAGTAAAAATAAAGAAACACCTACAGTACTCATTTAAGGGTTTGTCTAAACGTTTGACTGGTACTGTATGTCTCGTTTTTCAATATATATAAAGCCATATATGGATGGGTAGCACAGAGCAAATATGGATATTCTGATTAAAGCAAGCAGGTTGAGTATGAGCAGGCAGCAGGGAGTGAAATGGTGAAGGCATAACAGCCAGAAAGTCACTGCAGCAGAGTTAGCGACAGGTTTGTGCAGGGTTCGTGGTAGCTAAGTAGCTAGCTAGCTAGTCTCCCTCAGCATAAGGGTTGTTGGTAGCTAGCTAGTCTCCCTCAGCATAAGGTTTCGCTAATGCTTACAAGCTAGCGTTAGCACTCAGCATCCATAAGCTATTGGGTCAGTCAGAGGTATTTAACAGTATTTTTTAGTGAAAGGGGATTCTAAGGATGTTCTTATAAGTCATGCTGTTTTCATTTCTACAGCCAGAAAGAGGGGCCAGCTTTGTGGTTAGATTGTAAGTGAACAATACATTGAAAATACATAGGCCATTAAGTTATAGTTCTCAAATATAATCTAAAAGTCTCACATTAGCTGGTGTAACTGACGAAAATTCATGAAATTAATCATATAATTTGCAGATGATGTGAAATGGCTTTTACAACAGCTGTTTGTTGTGTAAAATAATGACAGGGCCAGAGAGGAGGGTAAACAAAGACTGCAACCGAAGAAGGAAGACAGCAACAGATAACACAACAAGAGATGCAGAGAAGTGGTATGGAGGGTTTTGGCAATACACTGTAGATATGTGTTCCAGAAGTAAGGAGTGTTTAAGAGTAGAGACCCCCACAGTAGCTACTGTAAATACATACTGGCAGTGTCTGCTATGGAAGGTGTAAGTTACCTGAATGTATTGTATTATAATTTTATTTTCACTAAATATTTATGGAAATATGATAACTGAAGATATTAATTGATATTTGTCTGAATATCATAACAGTATAACCACCAATTGTAAAACTGACAAACTAAATAAATTGTTCACAAAAAAAACGTATTAGATCTAATCTTCAGTTCATCTAAAAGTGTACCAAATTCATGCATTTAGTTGTTGAAATACTGTTTTTCTTCAGTGGGAGAATGCCCCCCTACTGGCTTTAGACTAAATCCACAATGTCTTCTAATCCTAGAAACGCCCCTGTGCACGGACAAAACTAACTTCTACATATACATTCATAATAGCGCACAGACATTCATGAATAAACTCAGTGAAAGAAGCCGCCATACACACAGATATGCAAACAGGAAAACACACACATGAACATACAGAAATCGGATAAATAATTAAACCTCTTGTGGCGGCCCTCTCTCAGAACCACTGTGATATATTAATTGGGTGAAATTAGCATGAATTAAAGCAAAAAAAGTGTAACGTAATTTATTACTGCTCAAGTTTAGCAGTTGAAGGCTTCCGATTTCCCTCCAGATGACTTTAACAGCTATAATGCGTTCCTTAATTTACTCTGTGGAAGATTTGTATTTTTTTATTGAGTTCATTAAGCGCCAATATGTTACAATGCTGCTCCCCTGAGCATCCGGCTACAAAAAAACATTATGCAAATCTTCGCCAGTGCCTTCTCAGTATGTAAATAGCTACTAACACTGGTGTCAGGTCCCGGTGGAAAAATGTGTAAGTGGAAAACTCTTTGTTTCTATGCCCGTGCTTTGTTTATGTGACTCTGGTCTGGATGGAAGAAAACAAGGGTTGTTATGTGGACTCGAGGACATAGCCGTATTGGATGTATGACTGTCTAGTAGTCTACCCCACTGTACCTGATCCAATACTGATTGTAGTTTAATTTCATACAAACTATATTTGACAATAGCACCCTGTGGTCCGGCCCTGTCTCTGTGTTTACCCCGCTGTATTGTGTTTGTGGTGTAACCTTAGACGTTTTCCAGTTCACATGCACTCTTGTATAATTAAAATACTCTGAGAGGGTGAATGGGCTGCTTGTCAGTGTTCTGCCATGGCCAGCGAAGAGCCCGGATCGAAATCCCATTGAGCACGTCTGGGACCTGTTGGATCAGAGGGTGAGGGCTAGGGCCATTTCCCCCCAGAAATTGACAGAAATGTCCGCCCCTAACATATAATCTCAACTAACAATCCACCCTGAATGACTAAATAATACACACTGACACATCAATTGCATCAATTACAAGAATAATCCTGACCAATACATTGCTTATGCCATACATTTACACGTTATACAGTGACAGGGTGGAATCCTGTTAATTATTGCCTAAACATTAACTACAAAAAATGACACGTCTATCTTTATTAATATTGTCAATGTCAACCAAAATCAATCTCACAAAACCAATACAGTGCCTTGCGAAAGTATTCGGCCCCCTTGAACTTTGCGACCTTTTGCCACATTTCAGGCTTCAAACATAAAGATATAAAACTGTATTTTTTTGTGAAGAATCAACAACAAGTGGGACACAATCATGAAGTGGAACGACATTTATTGGATATTTCAAACTTTTTTAACAAATCAAAAACTGAAAAATTGGGTGTGCAAAATTATTCAGCCCCTTTACTTTCAGTGCAGCAAACTCTCTCCAGAAGTTCAGTGAGGATCTCTGAATGATCCAATGTTGACCTAAATGACTAATGATGATAAATACAATCCACCTGTGTGTAATCAAGTCTCCGTATAAATGCACCTGCACTGTGATAGTCTCAGAGGTCCGTTAAAAGCGCAGAGAGCATCATGAAGAACAAGGAACACATCAGGCAGGTCCGAGATACGGTTGTGAAGAAGTTTAAAGCCAGATTTGGATACAAAAAGATTTCCCAAGCTTTAAACATCCCAAGGAGCACTGTGCAAGCGATAATATTGAAATGGAAGGAGTATCAGACCACTGCAAATCTACCAAGACCTGGCCGTCCCTCTAAACTTTCAGCTCATACAAGGAGAAGACTGGTCAGAGATGCAGCCAAGAGGCCCATGATCACTCTGGATGAACTGCAGAGATCTACAGCTGAGGTGGGAGACTCTGTCCATAGGACAACAATCAGTTGTATATTGCGCAAATCTGGCCTTTATGGAAGAGTGGCAAGAAGAAAGCCATTTCTTAAAGATATCCATAAAAAGTGTTTTCTTCAGCAGGGACAGGGAAGATGGTTAAAATTGATGGGAAGATGGATGGAGCCAAATACAGGACCATTCTGGAAGAAAACCTGATGGAGTCTGCAAAAGACCTGAGACTGGGACGGAGATTTGTCTTCCAACAAGACAATGATCCAAAACATAAAGCAAAATCTACAATGGAATGGTTCAAAAATAAACATATCCAGGTGTTAGAATGGCCAAGTCAAAGTCCAGACCTGAATCCAATCGAGAATCTGTGGAAAGAACTGAAAACTGCTGTTCACAAATGCTCTCCATCCAACCTCACTGAGCTCGAGCTGTTTTGCAAGGAGGAATGGGAAAAAATGTCAGTCTCTCGATGTGCAAAACTGATAGAGACATACCCCAAGCGACTTACAGCTGTAATCGCAGCAAAAGGTGGCGCTACAAAGTATTAACTTAAGGGGGCTGAATAATTTTGCACGCCCAATTTTTCAGTTTTTGATTTGTTAAAAGTTTGAAATATCCAATAAATGTCGTTCCACTTCATGATTGTGTCCCACTTGTTGTTGATTCTTCACAAAAAAATACAGTTTTATATCTTTATGTTTGAAGCCTGAAATGTGGCAAAAGGTCGCAAAGTTCAAGGGGGCCGAATACTTTCGCAAGGCACTGTATGTGTATTTTCATTCCTTATCCATCAATGACATTTATAGGCCTACATTAGGTATCCTAACACTTCCTGTTTGTTTTTTATGAAGATTGTAATAAAAACACTGTCTTAACCCACACAAATTGTCTCATCCAACATTGGCTCCTCGTAGTTAAAAGAAACGGAGCCATCTTCTAGGCCTGTAGGCCCGTATTCGTCATCACACAGGCCGGAGCTCGAAATCGATCCGTACCTCACCATCTGTTGCGTCATTGACCCCTCCAGAGTCCTGATAAGCAAAACTTTCACACAGGGGACCAAACAACATCCAAACAGAACCAAAACACTCATACAGGTGAAGGTTGCCCACAACACAGTGATTATGACATTTTTCCATTTCCCAAACATACTATCAAACCAATTTGTTAGATCATCATCAGTTCTCTACCAATTTGTGAGCTAATGTGGTTAAACCAGCCAGGGCCTTGGTCACTGATCCGTCTGGAGCTGTGTTATCGGGGATGAAAGAACAACATTCTGCTCCAAATATGACACCCACCACCTTTTTCAGCCAGTAACATATCCAATGCTATCCTATGTAAACTCTATTGTCAAAAGATCCTGACGGAGCACTCCTACTCTCTCTTCTACCTGGCTCTAGGTCCTTGTGTTTGATAGGGTGAAGGGCATGCCTAACTGCACTAGTGCACAACTACCGGTCCAATTGGTAGGCAGGTTAGGCCACAGCCCTCCACTCTAGGCCTTTTCATCTGCCAGTCAGGTCCCTCATTGTCTTGTCGGTTGTAACATTCTCTGTCCTATGGCATGTTCTATGTTCTTACTTCCCCTACGTCCCATCCGTGTGTGATGTAGCGAGCCATGCAATAATAATGTCCTCCTGTGAAAGGGGGAAGTCTGGATGTAATGGGCACATGGTGGATAAAGATAATGCAGATCAATGCAACTGTCATTGTCTGGCTTTCCTGCCTTCATGAACAGCTTTACCATACAGGCCATTCCCCTGGGTGTATCAATTCCATCAAATGGAAAGGGAATGGTGGTCAGCTGAGGTTTTGCTGTAGCGCAGGCCTAACATTCTTCTTTCTCTACTGATCTGGCTGTATACTGAATCCATTCTAACTGTAGGTTAGAATCCCCATAACCAGTTTCCACCTCAATCACTTCCTTAAGATCTTTCGTCTGAACTATCCTCACCGGCCTTTGGCTCTTGACGACTCCACTGTCAGTATCTGTTTTGTCAGGGGCTCTGCTTGTATTCTGGCTGACTATAGAGCTATCACCAGCCCTAACCTCTTCTTCCCGGAATGGGACCAGGGTATCAACTGAAACCCTTACCTTCACTACACTCCATCTTCTTCCATACTGAGTATGTGGATTTACATAGCCTTCTCTCTCTGTGTGAGCTATGACCTGTTTCCATGAACTACACAGAGACCTGCACAGATATCTTCCATAATGGCTCATAGTCCTAGACTGCCAAGGAGTCAGAGACCCCATTTGGTCTCCATAGAACTCCACTGAGACATCCTTCCCAATCTCCACTCTCACTTCCTGTTTATCCAGATCAAGTGATCTATTATGCTTGGTTAATACAAAATCCTCATCGTCTAAACTATGGGTCAAGTTACCACCTTCTGCATTCTTGTGATGGGTCATGGTGTATTTAGGAATATTGCTCCCACAATAAGACAGCTCAGACCAATCAGCACCCCTGTAAAGCCCCACCCTTTCCCGGAGAACATATCCTCAGCTAGAGGCCAGCCCACATGTTCACTGCTATGAACGCACACACGGAGGACAGGGAGGGGTCAGGGAATCTTCGTTAGAGAGGTAACTCCCGACCCTTATTGGAATTCGGTTCTCCTCCTAACAGTGTGATTGTTCGACAGTGTCAGTGTGTCTTACCCTTTTGCAATGTGTGATATGAACCCAGGTAGCTCCTTCAGCTATTCTCACTGCGAAGGCTGTCACCAGGAGTACTTGGTATGGCCCCTCCCAACGGGGCTGCTTCCCGTCTATTCTCCTCAGGGACTGGATTGAGTGAATCACCTTCTCCTGTAATTCACCTGTAGAGCATAAAATCTTGGACATACGGGTTTGGTTCACAAACAGTCTTCTCATGTGTTCTGCTAGAACCTAACTCTGTCAGTCTATTTGTTCCATCTGATTAGCTAGAATGTCATCCATTATTTAAAGAACTAGATCCTAGTAAACCAACTCTAGGGACAATATCTTGACCTAATATTCCAGTTATCATAATCGTTGCCGCCAAGTAAGTTGGGAACGCTATAAATTGTTTTACATTTTTTATTATTATCCAATAGGCCACAAAGTGTCCTATCCTATCTGGAGGCACTGTTAGTTGAGAATTATCTGTTAATTGAATGATTAGAATATTCCGACCTGAAACATGTAATTGTATGGAATTGATTAGAATGTATAAAATCATAATCAATAAATATGTAGTCCTAGTCAGAATTAGGGGAAAACAATATGTCGGTGCCGACCTGACTAGAGATTTGGGAGAGAAGAGGGAGTACATCTCAAGGACAAGGTCACTAAACCTTGTCGGCTGGGTAGTGAGACAGACAGTGTGTGCGTAGCAGGACATTGTGTGCGTCTGTTTGTGTGTATGTGTGTGCGTATGGTTGTGTGAATGTGTGGGTGTGAGAAGTCAGTATAAAATGAATTGTTTTGTATTCTTGACTTTAGAACGTTCCCGTGAATAAACCTTTTTGATTATTTTAGCTGGGCCTCCGTCTGTTTCATTTGACCAGGATCTTACAAATTCTGGTTTGCAAATTGGGTTATGTACCTGGAGAACATATTTATCTTATCAACTTGGTAGGTGCCTTGGTGGAAGAGTGGGGCAACATCTCACAGCAAGAACAGGCAAATCTGGTGCAGTCCATGAGGAGGAGATGCATTGCAGTACTTAATGCAGCTGGTGGCCACACCAGATACTGACTGTTACTTTTGAGTTTGACCCCCCCTTTGTTCAGGGACACATTATTAAATTTCTGTTAGTCATATGTCTGTGGAACATGTTCAGTTTATGTCTCAGTTGTTGAATCTTATGTTCAAATGAATATTTACACATGTTAAGTTTGCTGAAAAGAAACACATTTGACAGTGAGAGGACGTTTATTTTTTTGCTGAGTGTATATACAGTGGGGCCAAAAAGTATAGTTTCCACCCCCATTCTTCACAGTAGGTATGGTGTTCTTTGGATGCAACTCAGCATTCTTTGTCCTCCAAACACGACGAGTTGAGTTTTTACCAAAAAGTTTTATTTTGGTTTCATCTGACCATATGACATTCTCCCAATCTTCTTCTAGATCATCCAAATGCTTTCTAGCAAACTTCAGACGGGCCTGGACATGTACTGGCTTAAGCAGGGGGACACGTCTGGCACTGCAGGATTTGAGTCCCTGGCGGCGTAGTGTGTTGCTGATGGTAGGCTTTGTTAATTTGGTCCCAGCTCTCTGCAGGTCATTCACTAGGTCCCCCCGTGTAGTTCTGGGATTTTTGCTCACTGTTCTTGTGATCATTTTGACCCCACGGGGTGAGATCTTGCGTGGAGCCCCAGATCGAGGGAGATTATCAGTGCTCTTGTATGTCTTCCATTTCCTAATAATTGCTCTCACAGTTGATTTCTTCAAACCAAGCTGCTTACCTATTGCAGATTCAGTCTTCCCAGCCTGGTGCAGGTCTACAATTTGGTTTCTGGTGTCCTTTGACAGCTCTTTGGTCTTGGCCATAGTGGAGTTTGGAGTGTGACTGTTTGAGGTGGTGGACAGGTGTCTTTTATACTGATAACAAGGTCAGGTCAAACAGGTGCCATTAATACAGGTAACGAGTGGAGGACAGAGGAGCCTCTTAAAGAAGAAGTTACAGGTCTGTGAGAGCCAGAAATCTTGCTTGTTTGTAGGTGACCAAATACTTATCTTCCACCATCATTTGCAAATAAATTCATAAAAAATCCTACAATGTGATTTTCTGGATTGTTTCTTCTCATTTTGTCTGTCATAGTTGAAGTGTACCTATGATGAAAATTACAGGCCTCTCTCATCTTTTTAAGTGGGAGAACTTGCACAATTGGTGGCTGACTAAATACGTTTTTGCCCCACTGTATGTGACAAATAAAATTAGATTTGATTTAGCACATGGCTGTTTGTAGATACTTACCTTGCCTTAATAAAGCTACTGTAGCACGCACACATATACATACACACATAAATACACACATACACAGACAAACACACAAATACACATAAATACACATATATACACACATACATATACACATATTACACCTAAACTAAGCAAAAAAAAAGAAACTGCCCTTTTTCAGGACCCTGTCTTTCAAAGATAATTTGTAAAAATCCAAATAACTTCACAGATCTTCATTGTTAAGGGTTTAAACACTGTTTCCCATGCTTGTTCAATGAACCATAAACAATTAATGAACATGCACCTGTGAAACGGTCGTTAAGACACTAACAGCTTACAGACGGAAGCCGTTCTACTCTGAAAAACACCAAAAGAAGATGCCCTGCGTGAATGTGCCTTAGGCATGCTGCAAGGAGGCATGATGACTGCAGATGTGACCAGGGCAATAAATTGCAATGTCCGTACTGTGAGCCGCCTAAGACGGCGCTACAGGGAGACCACGTGTAACAACACCTGCACAGGATTGGTACATCTGAACATCACACCTGTGGGACAGGTACAGGATGACAACAACAACTGTCCGAGTTCCACCAGGAATGCACAATCCCTCCGTCAGTGCTCAGACTGTCCGCAATAGGCTGAGAGAGAATGTACTGAGGGCTTGTAGGCCTGTTGTAAGGCAGGTCTTCACCAGACATCACCGGCAACCGCGTCGCCTATGAGCACAAACCCACCGTCGCTGGACCAGACAGGACTGGCAAAAAGTGCTCTTCACTGACGTGTCACGGTTTTGTCTCACCAGGGGTGATGGTCGAATTTGCGTTTATAATCGAAGGAATGAGCATTACACCAAGGCCTGTACTCTGGAGCGGGATCGATTTAGAGGTGGAGGGTCCGTCATGGTCTGGGACAGTGTGTCACAGCATCATCGGACTGAGCTTGTCATTGCAGGCAATCTCAACGATGTGCGTTACAGGGAAGACATCCTCCCACATGTGGTACCCTTCCGGCAGGTTCGTCCTGACATGACCCTCCAGCATGACAATGCCACCAGCTATACTGCTCGTTCTGTGCTTGATTTCCTGCTAGACAGGAATGTCAGTGTTCTACCATGGCCAGCGTAGATCCTGGATCTCAATCCCATTGAGCACGTCTGGGACCTTTTGGATCGGAGGGTGAGGGCTAGGACCATTCCCCCCAGAAATGTCTGGGAACTTGGTAGGTGCCTTGGTGGATGAGTGGTGTTCCATCTCACAGCAAGAACTGGCAGATCTGGTGCAGTCCATGAGGAGGAGATGCATTGCAGTACTTAATGCAGCTAGTGGCCACACCAGATACTGACTGTTATTTTTGATTTTGACCCCCCTCCTTGGTTCAGGGACACATTATTCCATTTCTGTTAGTCACATGTCAGTGGAACTTGTTCAGTTTGTCTCAGTTGTTGAATCTTATGTTCATACAAATATTTACACCCGTTGACCGTGAGAGGACGTTTCTTCATGCACATTTGGAAGACCCATTTGTGACCAAGCTTTAACTTCCTGACTGATGTCTTCAGATGTTGCCTCAATATATCCACATAATATTTTGTGAAGTGCACTAGTCCCTCCTGCAGCAAAGCACCCCCACAACATGAGGCTGCCACCCCCGTGCTTCATGGTTGGGATGGTTTTGTTCGGCTTGCAAGCCTCCCCCCTTTTCCTCCAAACATAATGATGGTCATTATGGCTAAGCAGTGGCTTCCTCCTTGCTGAGCGGCCTTTCAGTTTATGTCGATATAGGACTATTGTGGATATAGATACTTTTGTACCCGTTTCCTCCAGTGCCTTTTTGCTTGACATCATGGGAAAATCAAAAGATATCAGCCAAGACCTCAGAAAAAATGTGTAAACCTCCACAAGTCTGGTTCATCCGTGAGAGCAATTTCCAAATGCCCGAAGATACCATGTTCATCTGTACAAACAATAGTACGCAAGTATAAACACCATGGTACCATGCAGCTGTCATACTGCTCAGGAAGGAGATGTGTTCAATCTCCTGAATGAATGTACTTTGGTGTGAAAAATGCAAATCAATCCCAGAACAGCAGCAAAGGACCTTGTGAAGATGCTGGAGGAAACGGGTACAAAAGTATCTATATCCACAATAGTCCTATATCGACATAAGCTGAAAGGCCGCTCAGCAAGGAGGAAGCCACTGCTCCAAAACTGCCATAAAAAGCCAGACTACAGTTTGCAATTGCACATGGGGACAAAGATTGTACTTTTTGCAGAAATGTCCTCTGGTCAGATGAAAAATAATAGAACTGTTTGGCCATAATGACCATTGTTATGTTTGGAGGAAAAGGGGGGAGTCTTGCAAGCCGAAGAACATCATCCCAACCGTGAAGTATGGTGGTGGCAGCATCATGTTGTGGCGGTGCTTTGCTGCAGGAGGGACTGGTGCACTTCACAAAATAGATGGCATCATGAGAAGGGAAAATTATGTGGATATATCAAAGCAACATCTCAAGACATCAGTCAGGAAGTTAAAGCTTGGTCACAAATGGGTCTTCCAAATGAACAATGACCCCAAGCATACTTCCAAAGTTGTGGCAAAATGGCTTAAGGACAACAAAGTCAAGGTATTGGAGTGGCCATCACAATGCCCTGAACCTCAATCCCATAGAAAATGTGTGGGCAGAACTGAAAAAGCGTGTGCGAGCAAGGAGGCTTACATACCTGACTCAGTTACAGCAGCTCTGTCAGGAGGAATGGGCCAAAATTCACCCAACTTATTGTGGGAAGCTTGTGGAAGGCTACCCAAAATGTTTGACCCAAGTTCAAACAATTTAAAGGGCAATGCTACCAAATAGTAAATTAGTGTATGTAAACTTCTGACCCACTGGGAATGCGATGAAAGAAATACAAGCTGAAACAAATCATTCTCTCTATTATTATTCTGACATTTCACATTCATAAAATAAAGTGGTGATCCTAACTGACCTAAGGCAGGGACATTTTACTAGGATTAAATGGTAGGAATTGTGAAAACTGAGTTTAAATGTACTTGGCTAAGGTGTATGCAAACTTCTGACTTAAACTGTACATCTATACACACACACACAAACACACACACACACACACACACACACACACACACACACACACACACACACACACACACACACACACACATATACACATTGTGATAAAGACGGCGCCGGAGGGGATGGCTGCCGTCTTATCGGCTCTTACCCAACCATGCTATTTTTTTGGCTTTGTTTGTGTCTTGTATTGTACAGTCGTGGCCAAAAGTTTTGAGAATGACACAAATATTAACAAAGTTTTCTGCTTCAGTGTCTTTAGATATTTTTGTCAGATGTTACTATGGAATACTGAAGTATAATTACAAGCATTTCATAAGTGTCAAACGGCTTTTATTGACAATTTCATGAAGTTGTCAATGTTTGCATTGTTGACCCTTCTTTTTCAAGACCTCTGCAATCTGCCCTGGCATGCTCTCAATTATCTTCTGGGCCACATCCTGACTGATGGCAGCCCATTATTGCATAATCAAGGCTTGGAGTGAATGGTTTCAGGATGTTTTGCTGTTGGCATGACACAGGACTGATGGTAGCGCTCACCTTGTCTTCTCCGGACAAGCTTTTTTTCCGGATGCCCCAAACAATCGGAAAGGGGATTCATCAGAGAAAATGACTTTACCCCAGTCCTCAGAAGTCCAATCCCTGTACCTTTTGCAGAATATCAGCCTGTCTCTGATGTTATTCCTGGAGAGAAGTGGCTTCTTTGCTACCCTTCTTGACACCAGGCCATCCTCCAAAAGTCGTCGCCTCACTGTGCGTGCAGATGCACTCACACCTGCCTGCTGCTATTCCTGAGAAAGCTCTGTACTGGTGGTGCCCCGATCCCGCAGCTGAATCAACTTTAGGAGACGGTCCTGGCGCTTGCTGGACTTTCTTGGGCACCCTGAAGCATTCTTCACAACATTTGAACTGCTCTCCTTGAAGTTCTTGAAGATCCGATAAATGGTTGATTTAGGTGCAATCTTACTGGCAGCAATATCCTTGCCTGTGAAGACCTTTTTGTGCAAAGCAATGATGACGGCACGTGTTTCCTTGCAGGTAACCATGGTTGACAGAGGAAGAACAATGATTCCAAGCACCACCCTCCTTTTGAAGCTTCCAGTATGTTATTCGAATTCAATCAGCATGACAGAGTGATCTCCAGCCTTGTCCTCGACAACACTCACACCTGTGTTAATGAGAGAATCACTGACATGATGTCAGCTTGTCCTTTTGTGGCAGGGCTGAAATGCAGTACAACATGTTTTTTGGGGGCATTCAGTTCATTTGCATGGCAAAGAGGGACTTTGCAATTAATTGAAATTCATCTGATCACTCTTCATAACATTCTGGAGTATATGCAAATTGCCATCATACAAACTGAGGCAGCAGACTTTGTGAAAATTAATATTTATGTCATTCTCAAAACATTTGGCCACGACTGTACATAATGTTGCTGCTACCATCTCTTATGGCCGAAAAGAGCTTCTGGACATCAGAACTGCAATTACCCACCTCAGATTAGACTAATAGTTTTTCTTCAATGAGTAGGACTGGAGGGATATACTACAGACACCCGACCAGGCCCAGATCCCCGCCATTTAAAAAAAATGTATTAATTATTTAACTAGGCAAGTCAGATAAGAACAAATTCTTATTTTCAATGACGGCCTAGGAACAGTGGGTTAACTTCCCTGTTCAGGGGCAGAACAACAGATTTTTACCTTGTCAGCCCGGGATTTGATCTTGCAACCTTCCGGTTACTAGTCCAACGCTCTTACCACTAGGCTACCTGCCGCTGGAGAAGGAAACAGATTTAGCGGGAAAATATCAGGGTGCCTTGTGAGGATCAGGCTACTAGTGGCTAATCTGCCTTTTGCCTTTCATCCTGCTAGCTAACGTTTAATCCCTGGATAATAAATGGGACGAATGGAAAGCATGTATATCCTACCAACGGGACATTAAAAACTGTAATATCTTATGTTTCAACATAAGAACATAGAGCTGGCAGGTTATACACTCTATCGGCAGAATAGAACAGCAGCCTCTGGTAAGACAAGGGGTGGTGGTCTATGTATATTTGTAAACAACAGCTGGTGCACGATATCTAAGGAAGTCTTGAGGTTTTGCTCACCTGAGGTAGAGTATCTCATGATAGCTGTAGACCACACTTTCTACCTAGAGAGTTTTCATCTGTATTTTCCGTAGTTGTCTACATACCACCACAGACCGATGCTGGCACTAACACCGCACTCAATGAGCTGTGTACCGCCATAAGCAAATAGGAAAATGTTCATCCAGAGGCAGTGCTCCTAGTGGCCGGGGACTTTAATGCAGGGAAACTTAAATCCGTTTTACCTCATTTCTACAAGCATGTTCAATGTGCAACCAGAGGGAAAAAACTAAGACCACCTTTATTCCACACACAGAGACGTGTACAAAGCTCTTCCTCACCCTCCATTTGGAAAATCTGACCATAATTCTATCTTCCTGATTCCTGCTTACAAGCAAAAATGAAAGAAATCAGCACCACTGACTCGGTCAATAAACAGGTGGTCAGATGAAGCAGCTGCTAAGGTACAGGACTGTTTTGCTAGCACAGACTGGAATATGTTCCGGGATTCTTCTGATGTCATAGAGGAGTACACCACATCAGTCACTGGCTTCATCAATATGTGCATCGATGACTTCGTCCCCACAGTGACTGTACGTACAGTACATACCCCAACCAGAAGCCATGGATAACAGGCAACATTCACACTGAGCTAAAGGGTAGAGCTGCCGTTTTTAAGGAGCGTGACTCTAACCCGGAAGCTATTACAGACTACAAAGGGAAGCACAGCCGAGAGCTGCCCAGTGACCGGAGCACTCTAGATGAGCTAAATAACTCGGGTCACTGGGCAGCTCTCGGCTGTGCTTCCCTTTGTAGTCTGAAATAGTTTTTAAGCCCTGCCACATCCGACAAGCGTCGGACCTGGGGTAGTACAATTCGATCTTAGTCCTGTATTGACGCTTGGCAGGTTTGATTGTTAGTCGGAGGGCATAGCGGGATTTCTTATAACCTCTCCCTGTTTGAGTCTGTAATACCAACATGTTTCAAGCAGACCACCATAGTCCCTGTGCCCGAGAAAACTTAGGTAATTTGCCTAAATGATTACCGACTCACATCTGTAGCCATGAAATGCTTTGAAAGGCTGGTCATGGCTCACATCAGCACCATTATCTCAGAAACCCTAGACCCACTCCAATTTGCATACCACACCAAAGGATTCACAGATGATGCAATCTCTATTGCACTCCGCACTGCCCTTTCCCACCTGGACAAAAGGAACACCCATGTGAGAATGCTATTCATTGACTAAAGCTCAGCGTTCAACACCATAGTGCCCTCAAAGCTCATCACTAAGCTAAGGACCCTGGGACTAAACACCTCTCTCTGCAACTGGATCTTGGACTGGTGGTAAAGGTAGAACAAAACATCCGCCACGCTGATCCTCAACACGGGGGCCCCTCACAGGGGTGCGTGCTCAGTCCCCTCCTGTACTTCCTGTTCACTCATGACTGCATGGCCAGGCACAACTCCAACACCATCATTAAGTTGGCTGATGACACAACAGTGGTAGGCCTGATCGCCAACAACAATGAGACCGCCTATATGAGACCGCCTATAGGGAGGAGGTCAGAGACCTGGCCGTGTGGTTCAAGGACAACAACCTCTCCCTCAACGCGATCAAGACAAAGGAGATGATTGTGGACTACAGGAAAAGGAGGTCCGAGCATGCCCCCATTCTCATCGACGGGGCTGTAGTGGAGCAGGTTGAGAGCTTCAAGTTCCTTGGCGTCCACATCACCAACAAACTAACATGGTCCAAGCACACAAAGACAAGACAGTCGTGAAGAGGGCACGACAAAACCTATTCCCCCTCAGGAGACTAAAAAGATTTGGCAATGGTCCTCAGATACTCAAAAGGCTTTTCAGCTCCACCATTGAGAACATCCTGGTTGGGTTGCATCACTGCCTGGTATGGCAGAGTGTAGTGCGTAATCTGACAATAAATTGCTTTCAAAACAGTCATGTATTGCGGTCCAGATAGTTTTTATTTGTGCACTGTACATGAGTGTACATTTATGATGCGTTTGCATCTTTTTTTTACACTTCTATGAAATCTTCTCTTCCACAAGACACCATTGCTCATCCACCCTAACAGCGAAGCACATGTCGGGGTTTGTTCTCCACACAGAGAGCCTGCTGTTTTGTTGTGAACGGAGACAACAGGAGAGGTTAAGGCGAGGTGACGCACCTTAAGCTGACCCGGTGTGTGTGTGTGTTTGCGTGTGTGCTTGTCTGCAATGCTCACGTGTATGTGTGTGGCTGATGGGAGATTTTCAAAGAGCCACTGACTCAGTCACATCTCTCTCTATTTGATCCTGTGACAGAATACCAAGGTGTCACTCTTGCTTTAACCACTATCTTCTCTGTGGCCCTGCCAGGGTATCTATGAGCACTGTTCATAACAATGATCTTGTCATGTTTGTGTGTGTCTGATGGGAGCTTTTCGAAGCAGACAGAGCCACTGACTCAGTCCCCTCCTCCTCTATTTTATCCTGTGATGGAATGCCAAGGTGTCACTGCTGCTTTTCCCTCTCGCTGTTGCTCTGCCGTCGATGAGTACGTTTTAATAACGAGAGCTGGTAAATGAGTGGCTTCCTACAGTAGGCGTGTTCGAGGTTAGATGTGTAGGGCCTTTTCTCTGCAACAATGTATCGCCCAGGCCTAGTCAGCACTGTACAAGTGGATGAGGCTTCATATAGAGCTACTGTAGTGTAATGTCAAAATACCTGTTTTGTATGAGAGAAGGACCTGCCGCTTCTTTGAGTGGTGTGGCATGCAGCCAGTTGACAGTCAAGGCTGTTTCCTCGGCTGTATCCCAGTAGGCTTCTTCTTGTCGTGGTGTGTACTGCCGTTGTGTTTGTGTTGTGTTGGTATTGCCTCCGTCCCTGTTTTGAATTAGAGGCGTTCACATTTAACCCCGCTGGGAAACATCAAGAGACTAAATGCAAGTCCCTGGCATGCTTGTTTGGGTAATTTACTCTCAAATGAGTGTCATTTCCCGTCTCCAGGTGGTCTTTCTGCCATGTTTAACATACACACAGTCATGGAGGCTTTGATGGCTCGGCTACACCTGAGAGATTTGCCCAAATGTCTTTTATTTTTCCCAGAAGTGTTTCCGCTCTGGGGTTGTTTACCCGTAAACGTTTTGTGATTCCCCTAAGCAGCTTGAGTGTTTTTATGAGGAACATTGCGTTTTTCTATTTATTTTCTTCTGAATGGATTGGCTGGCTCACCAGCCTTTGCACCACGGCTCAATCGCAAAAGACAAAGTTGAGTTTCCATTAACCTTGAAATGACAACCTTGTAGGCCGTCATTGTAAATAATAATGTGTTCTTAACTGACTTGCCTAGTTAAATAAAGGTTACATTTAAAAATATATATAATTTTTAAAAAATCCCCATGAAGCCCACATGCAAATGAATGCAAAAAACACACCTAGACACCTCCATGACCGCCACCTAGTACACACACACACACACACACACACACACACACACACACACACACACACACACACACACACACACACACACACACACACACACACACACACACACACACACACACACACACACACACACACACGGGTGTCCCCTGGAATAATATGGAAATAGTGGTCCTTTCCCTCCTGTCCCTGGCCCTTGTGATCCAACCGTCTGTTTTCCATAATTGCACTAACACTAGCCTGCATGCTAATTACTGTGGGCCCCCTGTCGCCACATCATTTACTTGGCCTGCTTGATTGTAGAATTTAATCTGCTTGAAGGGTTTGCATTTCATGCTTGCTTTAAATTCTAATGCTCTGTGTGATTGCGTGGAGTTTACAGTATGGCTGTGAAATAAATCTGGCAGTGTTATATTTCCATGGTTTATGATATGGAAGCTAGCAGGTATATTTATTGTTCTCTTATCGGCATCACAAGCTAAATCTGTTTTATTGTTTTGTTTTACTATCAGAGGGCGGGGTTTGTGATGTTGACAACGCCTGACAGAACTTCAGTCGATTGTAAGGCATTTTGTTTTGTCTGTTGTCTACTCAGTGCTGTAGCCACCTGGGTTTTACCCCGTGATGAAATATCAAAGAGTCAAATTGATGATGGTGTTGAAGGTCTGGTCTGGGTTAGGTTTTAGGGACTTTTTGGAGTTAGAAGGCGTCACCTGGTGTGTTGCCCGCCTGGCTTGATCTTTCTAGATGGCCTTTTTGTTGTGAAGGTTACGGGACAGTATTGATACAGAATGAGGTGGCTCATGTGTTGCAATACAATCAAAGGCCAAATCAAGATATTTCACATTCTGAGAGGTCCAGTAGACTCTACACACTGTCTCTTAAACTGACAGCCTCAGTATGGCAGTCACAGTATGGCAGTCTCAGTATGACATCCTCAGTATGACAGTCTCATTATGACAGCCTCAGTGTGTCAGTATGGCAGTCTCAGTATGGTAGCTCAGTATTACAGTCTCCGTATGACAGTCTCAGTATGACAGTCTCAGTATGTCAGTATGTCAGTCTCAGTATGGCACCCTCAGTATGGCAGTCTCAATATGACAGTCTCAGTATGTCAGTATGGCAGTCTCAGTATGGAAGTCTCAGTATGACAGCCTCAGTATGACATGCTCAGTATGTCAGTATGGCAGTCTCAGCATGGCAGTCTCAGCATGACAGGCTGAGTATGACAGGCTCAGTACAGCAGTCTCGGTATGACAGCCTCGGTATGGCAGCCTCCGCATGGCAGCCTCAGTATGGCAGCCTCAGTATGGCAGTCTCAGTATGGCAGTCTCAGTATGACAGTCTCAGTATGACAGTCTCAGTATGGCAGTCTCAGTATGGCAGTCTCAGTATGACAGTCTCAGTATGGCAGTCTCAGTATGGCAGTCTCAGTATGACAGTCTCAGTATGGCAGTATGGCAGTCTCAGTATGACAGCCTCAGTATGACAGCCTCATTATGGCAGCGTCAGTATGACAGGCTCAGTATGATAGGCTCAGTATGGCAGTCTCAGTATGACAGTCTCAGTATGACAGTCTCAGTATGTCAGTATGGCAGACTCAGTATGGCAGCCTCGGTATGGCAGTCTCAGTATGACAGTCTCAGTATGACAGTCCCAGTATGTCAGTATGACAGACTCAGTATGATAGTCTCAGTATGTCAGTATGGCAGCCTCAGTATGACAGTCTCAGTATGTCAGTATGGCAGCCTCAGTATGGCAGCCTCAGTATGACAGTCTCAGTATGTCAGTATGGCAGCCTCAGTATGGCAGCCTCAGTATGACAGTCTCAGTATGTCAGTATAGCAGTCTCAGTGTGGCAGTCTCAGTATGACAGTCTCAGTATGGCAGTCTCAGTATGACAGTCTCAGTATGGCAGTATGGCAGTCTCAGTATGACAGCCTCAGCATGACAGCCTCATTATGGCAGCCTCAGTATGACAGGCTCAGTATGATAGGCTCAGTATGGCAGTCTCAGTATGATAGTCTCAGTATGACAGTCTCAGTATGTCAGTATGGCAGTCTCAGTATGTCAGTATGACAGTCTCAGTATGTCAGTATGGCAGCCTCAGTATGACGGTCTCAGCATGTCAGTATGGCAGTCTCAGTATGGCAGTCTCAGTATGACAGTCTCAGTATGACAGGCTCAGTATGACAGTCTCAGTATGTCAGTATGGCAGCTTCAGTTTGGCAGCTCAGTATTACAGTCTCCGTATGACAGTCTCAGTATGACAGTGTCAGTATGTCAGTATGGCAGTCTCAGTATGGCAGCCTCAGTATGGCAGTCTCAGTATGACAGTCTCAGTATGTCAGTATGGCAGTCGCAGTATGGCAGTCTCAGTATGACAGTCTCAGTATGACAGTCTCAGTATGTCAGTATGACAGTCTCTGTATGACAGTCTCAGTATGGCAGTATGGCAGTCTCAGTATGACAGTCTCAGTATGTCAGTATGGCAGTCTCAGTATGACAGTGTCAGTATGACAGTCTCAGTTTGGCAGTCTCAGTATGTCAGTATGACAGTCTCAGCATGGCAGTCTCAGTATGTCAGTATGGCAGTCTCAGTATGGCAGTCTCAGTATGTCAGTATGGCAGTCTCAGTATGGCGGTCTCGGTATTACAGCCTCGGTATGGCAGCCTCCGCATGGCAGCCTCAGTATTGCAGCCTCAGTATGGCAGTCTCAGTATGGCAGTCTCAGTATGGCAGTCTCAGTATGACAGGCTCAGTATGGCAGTCTCAGTATGACAGTCTCAGTATGGCAGTCTCAGTATGGAAGTCTCAGTATGGCAGTCTCAGTATGGCAGGCTCAGTATGGCAGTCTCGGTATGGCAGCCTCAGTATGACAGGCTCAGTAGGCAGTCTCAGTATGACAGTCTCAGTATGTCAGTATGGCAGCATCAGTATGCCAGCCTCGGCATGGCAGCCTCAGTATGACAGTCTCAGTATGTCAGTATGACAGACTCAGTATGACAGTCTCAGTATGTCAGTCTCAGTATGTCAGTCTCAGTATGGCAGTATGGCAGTCTCAGTATGGCAGTCTCAGTATGACAGTCTCAGTATGTCAGTATGGCAGCATCAGTATGCCAGCCTCGGTATGGCAGCCTCAGTATGACAGTCTCAGTATGTCAGTTTGACAGACTCAGTATGACAGTCTCAGTATGTCAGTCTCAGTATGTCAGTCTCAGTATGGCAGTATGGCAGTCTCAGTGTGGCAGTCTCAGTATGACAGTCTCAGTATGTCAGTCTTAGTATAGCAGTCTCAGTATGACAGTCTCAGTATGACAGCCTCAGTATGACAGTCTCATTATGACAGCCTCAGTGTGTAAGTATGGCAGCCTCAGTATGACAGGCTCAGTATGGTAGTCTCGGTATGACAGTCTCAGTATGGCAGTATGGCAGCCTCAGTATGGCAGCCTCAGTATGACAGCCTCAGTATGGCAGCTCAGTATTACAGTCTCCGTATGACAGTCTCAGTATGACAGTGTCAGTATGTCAGTATGGCAGTCTCAGTATGGCAGTCTCAGTATGACATTCTCAGTATGGCAGTCTCAGTATGTAAGCCTCAGTATGACAGGCTCAGTAGGCAGTGTCAGTATGACAGTCTCAGTATGTCAGTATGGCAGCCTCAGTATGGCAGCCTCGGTATGGCAGCCTCAGTATGACAGTCTCAGTATGTCAGTATGGAAGTCTCAGCATGGCAGTCTCAGTATGTCAGTATGGCAGTCTCAGTATGGCAGTTTCAGTATGTCAGTATGGCAGTCTCAGTATGGCAGTCTCGGTATTACAGCCTCGGTATGGCAGCCTCCGCATGGCAGCTACAGTATGGCAGCCTCAGTATGGCAGCCTCAGTATGGTAGTCTCAGTATGTCAGTCTCAGTATGACAGGCTCAGTATGGCAGTTCAGTATGGCAGTCTCAGTATGACAGTCTCAGTATGACAGTCTCAGTATGGCAGTCTCAGTATGGCAGTCTCAGTATGGCAGGCTCAGTATGGCAGTCTCAGTATGGCAGCCTCAATATGACAGGCTCAGTAGGCAGTCTCAGTATGACAGTCTCAGTATGTCAGTATGGCAGCCTCAGTATGGCAGCCTCGGTATGGCAGCCTCAGTATGACAGTCTCAGTATGTCAGTATGACAGACTCAGTATGACAGTCTCAGTATTTAAGTCTCAGTCTGGCAGTCTCAGTATGGCAGTATGGCAGTCTCAGTATGGCAGTCTCAGTATGGCATTCTCAGCATGAGTGTCTCAGTATGTCAGTATGGCAGTCTCAGTATGACAGTCTCAGTATGTCAGTATAGCAGTCTCATTGTGGCAGTCTCAGTTTGGCAGTCTCAGTATGTCAGTATGACGGTCTCAGTATGTCAGTATGGCAGTCTCATTATGGCAGTCTCAGTATGACAGTCTCAGTTTGACAGGCTCAGTATGGCAGTCTCGGTATGACAGTCTCAGTATGTCAGTATGGCAGCCTCAGTTTGGCAGCTCAGTATTACAGTCTCCGTATGACAGTCTCAGTATGACAGTGTCATTATGTCAGTATGGCTGTCTCAGTATGGCAGCCTCAGTATGGCAGTCTCAGTATGACAGTCTCAGTATGTCAGTATGGAAGTCGCAGTATTGCAGTCTCAGTATGACAGTCTCAGTATGACAGTCTCAGTATGGCAGGCTCAGTATGGCAGTCTCAGTATGGCAGCCTCAGTATGATAGTCTCAGTATGGCAGTCTCAGTATGGCAGGCTCAGTATGGCAGTCTCAGTATGGCAGCCTCAGTATGACAGGCTCAGTAGGCAGTCTCAGTATGGCAGTCTCAGTATGTCAGTATGGCAGCATCAGTATGGCAGCCTCGGTATGGCAGCCTCAGTATGACAGTCTCAGTATGTCAGTATGACAGACTCAGTATGACAGTCTCAGTATGTCAGTCTCAGTATGTCAGTCTCAGTATGGCAGTATGGCAGTCTCAGTATGGCAGTCTCAGTATGGCAGCCTCAGTATGACAGGCTCAGTAGGCAGTCTCAGTATGACAGTCTCAGTATGTCAGTATGGCAGCATCAGTATGGCAGCCTCGGTATGGCAGCCTCAGTATGACAGTCTCAGTATGTCAGTATGACAGACTCAGTATGACAGTCTCAGTATGTCAGTCTCAGTATGTCAGTCTCAGTATGGCAGTATGGCAGTCTCAGTATGGCAGTCTCGGTATGTCAGTGTGGCAGTCTCAGTATGACAGTCTCAGTATGTCAGTATGCCAGTCTTAGTATGGCAGTCTCAGTATGACAGTCTCAGTATGGCAGCCTCGGTATGGCAGCCTCAGTATGACAGTCTCAGTATGTCAGTATGACAGACTCAGTATGACAGTCTCAGTATGTCAGTCTCAGTATGTCAGTCTCAGTATGGCAGTATGGCAGTCTCAGTATGGCAGTCTCGGTATGTCAGTGTGGCAGTCTCAGTATGACAGTCTCAGTATGTCAGTATGCCAGTCTTAGTATGGCAGTCTCAGTATGGCAGTCTCGGTATGTCAGTGTGGCAGTCTCAGTATGACAGTCTCAGTATGTCAGTATGCCAGTCTTAGTATGGCAGTCTCAGTATGACAGTCTCAGTATGACAGCCTCAGTATGACAGTCTCATTATTACAGCCTCAGTATGTCAGTATGACAGGCTCAGTATGGCAGTCTTGGTATGTCAGTATGGCAGCCTCAGTATGGCATCTCAGTATTACAGTCTCCGTATGACAGTCTCAGTATGACAGTGTCAGTATGGAAGTCTCAGTATTGCAGTCTCAGTATGTCAGCCTCAGTATGATAGTCTCAGTATGGCAGTCTCAGTATGGCAGGCTCAGTATGGCAGTCTCAGTATGGCAGCCTCAGTATGACAGGCTCAGTAGGCAGCCTCAGTATGACAGTCTCAGTATGTCAGTATGACAGACTCAGTATGACAGTCTCAGTATGTCAGTCTCAGTATGTCAGTCTCAGTATGGCAGTATGGCAGTCTCAGTATGGCAGTCTCAGTATGGCAGCCTCAGTATGACAGGCTCAGTAGGCAGTCTCAGTATGACAGTCTCAGTATGTCAGTATGGCAGCATCAGTATGGCAGCCTCGGTATGGCAGCCTCAGTATGACAGTCTCAGTATGTCAGTATGGCAGTCTCAGTATGGCAGTCTCGGTATGTCAGTGTGGCAGTCTCAGTATGACAGTCTCAGTATGTCAGTATGCCAGTCTTAGTATGGCAGTCTCAGTATGACAGTCTCAGTATGGCAGCCTCGGTATGGCAGCCTCAGTATGACAGTCTCAGTATGTCAGTATGACAGACTCAGTATGACAGTCTCAGTATGTCAGTCTCAGTATGTCAGTCTCAGTATGGCAGTATGGCAGTCTCAGTATGGCAGTCTCGGTATGTCAGTGTGGCAGTCTCAGTATGACAGTCTCAGTATGTCAGTATGCCAGTCTTAGTATGGCAGTCTCAGTATGGCAGTCTCGGTATGTCAGTGTGGCAGTCTCAGTATGACAGTCTCAGTATGTCAGTATGCCAGTCTTAGTATGGCAGTCTCAGTATGACAGTCTCAGTATGACAGCCTCAGTATGACAGTCTCATTATTACAGCCTCAGTATGTCAGTATGACAGGCTCAGTATGGCAGTCTTGGTATGTCAGTATGGCAGCCTCAGTATGGCATCTCAGTATTACAGTCTCCGTATGACAGTCTCAGTATGACAGTGTCAGTATGGAAGTCTCAGTATTGCAGTCTCAGTATGTCAGCCTCAGTATGATAGTCTCAGTATGGCAGTCTCAGTATGGCAGGCTCAGTATGGCAGTCTCAGTATGGCAGCCTCAGTATGACAGGCTCAGTAGGCAGTCTCAGTATGACAGTCTCAGTATGTCAGTATGGCAGCATCAGTATGGCAGCCTCGGTATGGCAGCCTCAGTATGACAGTCTCAGTATGTCAGTATGACAGACTCAGTATGACAGTCTCAGTATGTCAGTCTCAGTATGTCAGTCTCAGTATGGCAGTATGGCAGTCTCAGTATGGCAGTCTCAGTATGGCAGCCTCAGTATGACAGGCTCAGTAGGCAGTCTCAGTATGACAGTCTCAGTATGTCAGTATGGCAGCATCAGTATGGCAGCCTCGGTATGGCAGCCTCAGTATGACAGTCTCAGTATGTCAGTATGACAGACTCAGTATGACAGTCTCAGTATGTCAGTCTCAGTATGTCAGTCTCAGTATGGCAGTATGGCAGTCTCAGTATGGCAGTCTCGGTATGTCAGTGTGGCAGTCTCAGTATGACAGTCTCAGTATGTCAGTATGCCAGTCTTAGTATGGCAGTCTCAGTATGACAGTCTCAGTATGACAGCCTCAGTATGACAGTCTCATTATTACAGCCTCAGTATGTCAGTATGACAGGCTCAGTATGGCAGTCTCGGTATGTCAGTATGGCAGCCTCAGTATGGCAGCTCAGTATTACAGTCTCCGTATGACAGTCTCAGTATGACAGTGTCAGTATGGAAGTCTCAGTATTGCAGTCTCAGTATGTCAGTATGGCAGTCGCAGTATGGCAGTCTCAGTATGACAGTCTCAGTATGACAGTCTCAGTATGGCAGCCTCAGTATGGCAGTCTCAGTATGACAGTCTCAGTATGTCAGTATGGAAGTCGCAGTATGGCAGTCTCAGTATGACAGTCTCAGTATGACAGTCTCAGTATGTCAGTATGACAGTCTCTGTGTGGCAGTATGGCAGTCTCAGTATGGCAGTCTCAGTATGTCAGTATGACAGTCTCAATATGACAGTGTCAGTATGACAGTCTCAGTATGGCAGTCTCAGTATGTCAGTATGGCAGTCTCATTATGGCAGTCTCAGTATATCAGTATTGCAGTCTCAGTATGACAGTCTCAGTATGTCAGTATGGCAGTCTCAGTTTGGCAGTCTCAGTATGACAGTCTCAGTATGACAGTCTCAGTATGTCAGTATGACAGTCTCTGTATGGCAGTATGGCAGTCTCAGTATGGCAGTCTCAGTATGTCAGTATGACAGTCTCAATATGACAGTGTCAGTATGACAGTCTCAGTATGGCAGTCTCAGTATGTCAGTATGGCAGTCTCATTATGGCAGTCTCAGTATATCAGTATTGCAGTCTCAGTATGACAGTCTCAGTATGTCAGTATGGCAGTCTCAGTTTGGCAGTCTCGGTATTACAGCCTCGGTATGGCAGCCTCCGCATGGCAGCCTCAGTATAGCAGCCTCAGTATGGCAGTCTCAGTATGGCAGTCTCAGTATGGCAGTCTCAGTATGACAGGCTCAGTATGGCAGTCTCAGTATGGCAGTCTCAGTATGATAGTCTCAGTATGGCAGTCTCAGTATGGCAGGCTCAGTATGGCAGTCTCAGTATGGCAGCCTCAGTATGACAGGCTCAGTAGAAAGTCTCAGTATGACAGTCTCAGTATGTCAGTATGGCAGCATCAGTATGGCAGCCTCGGTATGGCAGCCTCAGTATGACAGTCTCAGTATGTCAGTATGACAGACTCAGTATGACAGTCTCAGTATGTCAGTCTCAGTATGGCAGTCTCAGTATGGCAGTCTCAGTATGGCAGTCTCAGTATGACAGTCTCGGTATGAGTGTCTCAGTATGTCAGTGTGGCAGTCTCAGTATGACAGTCTCAGTATGTCAGTATGTCAGTCTTAGTATGGCAGTCTCAGTATGACAGTCTCAGTATGACAGCCTCAGTATGACAGTCTCATTATTACAGTTTCAGTATGTCAGTATGACAGGCTCAGTATGGCAGTCTCGGTATGTCAGTATGGCAGCCTCAGTATGGCAGCTCAGTATTACAGTCTCCGTATGACAGTCTCAGTATGACAGTGTCAGTATGGCAGTCGCAGTATGGCAGTCTCAGTATGACAGTCTCAGTATGTCAGTATGACAGTCTCTTTATGACAGTCTCAGTATGGCAGTATGGCAGTCTCAGTATGGCAGTCTCAGTATGTCAGTATGGAAGTCTCAGCATGGCAGTCTCAGTATGTCAGTATGGCAGTCTCAGTATAGCAGGCTCAGTATGTCAGTATGGCAGTCTCAGTGTGGCAGTCTCGGTATTACAGCCTCGGTATTACAGCCTCGGTATGGCAGCCTCCGCATGGCAGCCTCAGTATAGCAGCCTCAGTATGGCCGACTCAGTATGGCAGTCTCAGTATGGCAGTCTCAGTATGACAGGCTCAGTATGGCAGTCTCAGTATGGCAGTCTCAGTATGATAGTCTCAGTATGGCAGTCTCAGTATGGCAGGCTCAGTATGGCAGTCTCAGTATGGCAGCCTCAGTATGACAGGCTCAGTAGGCAGTCTCAGTATGACAGTCTCAGTATGTCAGTATGGCAGCATCAGTATGGCAGCCTCGGTATGGCAGCATCAGTATGACAGTCTCAGTATGTCAGTATGACAGACTCAGTATGACAGTCTCAGTATGTCAGTCTCAGTATGGCAGTATGGCAGTCTCAGTATGGCAGTCTCAGTATGAGTGTCTCAGTATGTCCGTGTGCAGTCTCAGTATGACAGTCTCAGTATGTCAGTATGTCAGTCTTAGTATGGCAGTCTCAGTATGACAGTCTCAGTATGACAGCCTCAGTATGACAGTCTCATTATTACAGCCTCAGTATGTCAGTATGACAGGCTCAGTATGGCAGTCTCGGTATGTCAGTATGGCAGCCTCAGTATGGCAGCTCAGTATTACAGTCTCCGTATGACAGTCTCAGTATGACAGTGTCAGTATGGAAGTCTCAGTATTGCAGTCTCAGTATGTCAGTATGGCAGTCTCAGTATGGCAGCCTCAGTATGGCAGTCTCATTATGACAGTCTCAGTTTGTCAGTATGGAAGTCGCAGTATGGCAGTCTCAGTATGACAGTCTCAGTATGACAGTCTCAGTATGTCAGTATGACAGTCTCTGTATGACAGTCTCAGTATGGCAGTATGGCAGTCTCAGTATGACAGTCTCAGTATGTCAGTACGACAGTCTCAATATGACAGTGTCAGTATGACAGTCTCAGTATGGCAGTCTCAGTATGTCAGTATGGCAGTCTCATTATGGCAGTCTCAGTATATCAGTATTGCAGTCTCAGTATGACAGTCTCAGTATGTCAGTATGGCAGTCTCAGTTTGGCAGTCTCGGTATTACAGCCTCGGTATGGCAGCCTCCGCATGGCAGCCTCAGTATAGCAACCTCAGTATGGCAGTCTCAGTATGGCAGTCTCAGTATGGCAGTCTCAGTATGACAGGCTCAGTATGGCAGTCTCAGTATGGCAGTCTCAGTATGATAGTCTCAGTATGGCAGTCTCAGTATGGCAGGCTCAGTATGGCAGTCTCAGTATGGCAGCCTCAGTATGACAGGCTCAGTAGGCAGTCTCAGTATGGCAGTCTCAGTATGTCAGTATGGCAGCATCAGTATGGCAGCCTCGGTATGGCAGCCTCAGTATGACAGTCTCAGTATGTCAGTATGACAGACTCAGTATGACAGTCTCAGTATGTCAGTCTCAGTATGGCAGTCTCAGTATGGCAGTATGGCAGTCTCAGTATGGCAGTCTCAGTATGGCAGTCTCAGTATGGCAGTCTCAGTATGAGTGTCTCAGTATGTCAGTGTGGCAGTCTCAGTATGACAGTCTCAGTATGTCAGTATGTCAGTCTTAGTATGGCAGTCTCAGTATGACAGTCTCAGTATGACAGCCTCAGTATGACAGTCTCATTATTACAGCCTCAGTATGTCAGTATGACAGGCTCAGTATGGCAGTCTCGGTATGTCAGTATGGCAGCCTCAGTATGGCAGCTCAGTATTACAGTCTCCGTATTACAGTCTCAGTATGACAGTGTCAGTATGGAAGTCTCAGTATTGCAGTCTCAGTATGTCAGTATGGCAGTCGCAGTATGACAGTCTCAGTATGACAGCCTCAGTATGACAGTCTCATTATTACAGCCTCAGTATGTCAGTATGACAGGCTCAGTATGGCAGTCTCGGTATGTCAGTATGGCAGCCTCAGTATGGCAGCTCAGTATTACAGTCTCCGTATGACAGTCTCAGTATGACAGTGTCAGTATGGAAGTCTCAGTATTGCAGTCTCAGTATGTCAGTATGGCAGTCTCAGTATGGCAGCCTCAGTATGGCAGTCTCATTATGACAGTCTCAGTTTGTCAGTATGGAAGTCGCAGTATGGCAGTCTCAGTATGACAGTCTCAGTATGACAGTCTCAGTATGTCAGTATGACAGTCTCTGTATGACAGTCTCAGTATGGCAGTATGGCAGTCTCAGTATGACAGTCTCAGTATGTCAGTACGACAGTCTCAATATGACAGTGTCAGTATGACAGTCTCAGTATGGCAGTCTCAGTATGTCAGTATGGCAGTCTCATTATGGCAGTCTCAGTATATCAGTATTGCAGTCTCAGTATGACAGTCTCAGTATGTCAGTATGGCAGTCTCAGTTTGGCAGTCTCGGTATTACAGCCTCGGTATGGCAGCCTCCGCATGGCAGCCTCAGTATAGCAACCTCAGTATGGCAGTCTCAGTATGGCAGTCTCAGTATGGCAGTCTCAGTATGACAGGCTCAGTATGGCAGTCTCAGTATGGCAGTCTCAGTATGATAGTCTCAGTATGGCAGTCTCAGTATGGCAGGCTCAGTATGGCAGTCTCAGTATGGCAGCCTCAGTATGACAGGCTCAGTAGGCAGTCTCAGTATGGCAGTCTCAGTATGTCAGTATGGCAGCATCAGTATGGCAGCCTCGGTATGGCAGCCTCAGTATGACAGTCTCAGTATGTCAGTATGACAGACTCAGTATGACAGTCTCAGTATGTCAGTCTCAGTATGGCAGTCTCAGTATGGCAGTCTCAGTATGGCAGTCTCAGTATGAGTGTCTCAGTATGTCAGTGTGGCAGTCTCAGTATGACAGTCTCAGTATGTCAGTATGTCAGTCTTAGTATGGCAGTCTCAGTATGACAGTCTCAGTATGACAGCCTCAGTATGACAGTCTCATTATTACAGCCTCAGTATGTCAGTATGACAGGCTCAGTATGGCAGTCTCAGTATGGCAGCCTCAGTATGGCAGCTCAGTATTACAGTCTCCGTATTACAGTCTCAGTATGACAGTGTCAGTATGGAAGTCTCAGTATTGCAGTCTCAGTATGTCAGTATGGCAGTCGCAGTATGACAGTCTCAGTATGACAGCCTCAGTATGACAGTCTCATTATTACAGCCTCAGTATGTCAGTATGACAGGCTCAGTATGGCAGTCTCGGCATGTCAGTATGGCAGCCTCAGTATGGCAGCTCAGTATTACAGTCTCCGTATTACAGTCTCAGTATGACAGTGTCAGTATGGAAGTCTCAGTATGACAGTCTCAGAATGTCAGTATGACAGCCTCTTTATGACAGTCTCAGTATGGCAGTATGGCAGTCTCAGTATGACAGTCTCAGTATGTCAGTATGGCAGTCTCAGTGTGACAGTGTCAGTATGACAGTCTCAGTATGGCAGTCTCAGTATGTCAGTTTGGAAGTCTCAGCATGGCAGTCTCAGTATGTCAGTATGGCAGTCTCAGTATGGCAGTCTCAGTATGTCAGTATGGCAGTCTCAGTGTGGCAGTCTCGGTATTACAGCCTCGGTATAGCAGCCTCCGCATGGCAGCCTCAGTATGGCAGCCTCAGTATGGCAGTCTCAGTATGGCAGTCTCAGTATGGCAGTCTCAGTATGACAGGCTCAGTATGGCAGCCTCAGTATGGCAGCCTCAGTATGGCAGTCTCAGTATGGCAGTCTCAGTATGGCAGTCTCAGTATGACAGGCTCAGTATGGCAGTCTCAGTATGGCAGTCTCAGTATGACAGTCTCAGTATGGCCGTCTCAGTATGGCAGTCTCAGTATGGCAGCCTCGGTATGGCAGCCTCAGTATGGCAGTCTCAGTATGGCAGTATGGCAGTCTCAGTATGACAGTCTCAGTATGAGTGTCTCAGTATGTCAGTATGTCAGTCTCAGTATGACAGTCTCAGTATGACAGCCTCAGTATGACAGTCTCATTATGACAGCCTCAGTGTGTAAGTATGGCAGCCTCAGTATGACAGGCTTTGTATGGCAATCTCGGTATGACAGTCTCAGTATGGCAGTATGGCAGCCTAATTTTGGCAGCCTCAGTATGACAGCCTCAGTATGGCAGCTCAGTATTACAGTCTCCGTATGACTATCCTGCCTCTTCTCTCATGCCTCTCCTCTCCTACCTCTCCTCCCTCAACTCTCCTAACTCTCCTCCCTCAACTCTCCTACCTCCCCTCCCTCAACTCTCCTACCTCTCCTCCCTCAACTCTCCTCCCTCTCCTCTCATGCCTCAATTCTCCTCCCTCAACTCTCCTACCTCTCCTCCCTCTCTTCTCCTCCCTCTCCTCCCTCTCTTCTCCTCCCTCGCCTCCCTCTCCTCTCATGCCTCAACTCTCCTACCTCTCCTCCCTCTCCTCTCATGCCTCTCCTCCCTCTCCTCTCATGCCTCAACTCTCCTCCCTCTCCTCTCATGCCTCAACTATCCTACCTCTCCTCCTCTCCTCCCTCTCCTCTCATGCCTCTCCTCCCTCTCCTCTCATGCCTCAACTCTCCTCCCTCTCCTCTCATGCCTCAACTATCCTACCTCTCCTACCTCTCCTCCCTCTCCTCTCATGCCTCTCCTCCCTCTCCTCTCATGCCTCAACTCTCCTCCCTCTCCTCTCATGCCTCAACTCTCCTACCTCTCCTCTCATGCCTCAACTATCCTCCCTCTCCTCTCATGCCTCAACTCTCCTACCTCCATCAGTCCATCTGACATGCGGCACCATTTTATCCCCTATCTGGAGGTCTGACTGGGTGTGTAACAAGACCGACCAGCTGACATGATCCCTGAGACCTGATCATGCCTTTTCTCTTCTACCTCTTCTCCCTCAACTCTCTCCTCCCTCAACTCTCCTCCCTCTCCTCCCTCTCCTCTCCTCCCTCAACTCTCCTCCCTCTCTTCTCCTCCCTCTCCTCTCATGCCTTTCCTCTCCTCCCTCTCCTCTCCTCCCTCATGTCTCCTCTCATGCCTTTCCTCTCATACCTCTCCTCTCATACCTCAACTCTTATACCTCTCCTCTCCTGCCTCTCCTACCTCTCCTCTCCTGCCTCTCCTACCTTTCCTTTCCTACCTCTCCTCTTCTACCTCTCCTCTCCTCCCTCAACTCTCCTCCCTCTCCTCCCTCTCCTCCCTTAACTCTCCTACCTCTCCTCCCTCAACTCTCCTACCTCTCCTCCCTCAACTCTCCGACCTCTCCTACCTCAACTCTCCTACCTCTCCTCCCTCAACTCTCCTACCTCTCCTCCCTCAACTCTCCTACCTCCCCTCCCTCAACTCTCCTACGTCTCCTCCCTCAACTCTCATACGTCTCCTCCCTCAACTCTCCTCCCTCTCCTCTCCTGCCTCTCCTACCTCTCCTTTCCTGCCTCTCCTACCTTTCATTTCCTACCTCTCCTCTTCTACCTCTCCTATTCTCCCTCAACTCTCCTACCTCCCCTCCCTCAACTCTCCTACCTCTCCTCCCTCAACTCTCCTCCCTCTCCTCCCTCTCCTCCCTTAACTCTCCTACCTCTCCTCCCTCAACTCTCCGACCTCTCCTACCTCAACTCTCCTACCTCTCCTCCCTCAACTCTCCTACCTCTCCTCCCTCAACTCCCCTACCTCCCCTCCCTCAACTCTCCTACGTCTCCTCCCTCAACTATCCTACGTCTCCTCCCTCAACTCTCCTACGTCTCCTCCCTCAACTCTCCTCCCTCTCCTCTCATTTCTCTCCTCCCTCTCCTCTCATGCCTCAATTCTCCTCCCTCAACTCTCCTCCCTCAACTCTCCTCCCTCTCTTCTCCTCCCTCTCCTCTCATGCCTTTCCTCTCCTCCCTCTCCTCTCCTCCCTCTCCTCCCTCATGTCTCCTCTCATGCCTTTCCTCTCATACCTCTCCTCTCATACCTCAACTCTCATACCTCTCCTCTACCTGCCTCTACCTACCTCTCCTCTCCTGCCTCTCCTACCTTTCATTTCCTACCTCTCCTCTTCTACCTCTCCTCTTCTCCCTCAACTCTCCTACCTCCCCTCCCTCAACTCTCCTACCTCTCCTCCCTCAACTCTCCTCCCTCTCCTCCCTCTCCTCCCTTAACCCTCCTACCTCTCCTCCCTCAACTCTCCGACCTCTCCTACCTCAACTCTCCTACCTCTCCTCCCTCAACTCTCCTACCTCTCCTCTTTCTCCTCTCATGCCTCAACTCTCCTCCCTCAACTCTCCTACCTCTCCTCCCTCAACTCTCCTACCTCTCCTCCCTCTCCTCTCATGCCTCTCCTCTCCTTCCTCAACTCTCCTACCTCTCCTCTCACGCCTGCTTTTGAGGTGACATTTGTTCATCTGAGCAAAGAGACAAGGGTGTGTCTCTCTCACCCCCAACACACACACACACACACACACACACACACACACACACACACACACACACACACACACAGTCCATCTGACATGTGGCACCATTTTATCCCAAATCTGGAGGTCTGACTGGGTGTGTAACAAGACCGACCAGCTGACATGATCCCTGAGAGACCTGATCATGCCTTTCCTCTACTACCTCTCCTCCCTCAACTCTCCTCCCTCTTCTCCTTCAACTCTCCTCCCTCTCCTCTCATGCCTTTCCTCTCCTCCCTCAACCCTCCTCCCTCTCCTCCCTCTCCTCTCATGCCTTTTCTCTCATACCTCTCCTCTCATGCCTCTCCTCCCTCAACTCTCCTCCCTCTCCGCTCATGCCTTTCCTCTCATACCTCTCCTCTCATGCCTTTCCTCTCCTCCCTCTCCTCTCATGCTTTTCCTTTCATGCCTCTCCTCTCTCAACTCTCCTCCCTCAACTCTCCTCCCTCTCCTCTCATGCTTTTCCTCTCATGCCTCTCCTCTCTCTACTCTCCTCCCTCGAATCTCAAGTAACAAGACCGACCAGCTGACATGATCCCTGAGAGACCTGATCATGCCTTTCCTCTACTACCTCTCCTCCCTAAACTCTCCTCCCTCTTCTAATTCAACTCTCCTCCCTCTCCTCTCATGCCTTTCCTCTCCTCCCTCTCCTCCCTCAACTCTCCACCCTCTCCTCTCATGCCTTTCCTCTCATACCTCTTCTCTCATGCATTTCCTTTCATACCTCTCCTCTCATGCCTTTCCTCTCATACCTCTCCTCTCATGCCTCTCCTCTCATGCCTTTACTCTCATACCTCTCCTCCCATGCCTCTTCTACCTCAACTCTCCTCTCTCAACTCTCCTCCCTCAACTCTCCTCCCTCTCCTCTCATGCCTTTCCTCTCATACCTCTCCTCTCATGCCTCTCTTCTCATGCCTCTCTTCTCATGCCTCTCCTCTCATGCTTCTCATACCTCTCCTCTCTTACCTCTCCTCTCATGCCTCTCCTCTCATGCCTTTACTCTCATACCTCTCCTCCCATGCCTCTTCTACCTCAACTCTCCTCTCTCAACTCTCCTCCCTCAACTCTCCTCCCTCAACCCTCCTCCCTAAACTCTCCTACCTCTCCTTTCATGCCTCTCCTCTCCTCCCTCAACTCTCCTTCCTCTCCTCTCATGCCTCTCCTATCTCTCCTTTCCTACCTCTCCTCTCCTTTCGTACCTCTCATCTCCTTTCCTACCTCTCCTCCCTCAACTCACCGACCTCTCCTCTCCTCTCCTACCTTTCCTTTCCTCTCCTCCCTCAACGCTCCTACCTATCCTCTCCTCCCTCAACTTTCCTACCTCTCCTCTCATGCCTTTCCTACCTCTCCTACCTTTCCTCTCCTCCCTCAACCATCCTACCTCTCCTCTCCTACCTTTCCTCTCCAACCTCTCCTCCCTCAACTCTCATACCTCTCCTCTCCAACCATCTCCTCCCTCAACTCTCCTCCCTCTACCTCTCCTCCCTCTACCTCTCCTCCCTCTACCTCTCCTCCCTCAACTCTCCTACCTCTCCTCCCTCAACTCTCCTCCCTCTCCTCTCCAACCTCTCCTCCCTCAACTCTCCTACCGCTCCTCTCCTCCCTCAACCATCCTACCTCTCGTATCCTCTCCTCTCCTACCTATCCTCTCCTACCTCTCCTCCCTCAACTCTCCTTGCCTAACTCTCTACTCCTGCCTCACCTCTTGTATCTCCAAACACACAGCAGCAGAATAATGAAGCCTTTGTGGTCACGTCCAAATTCCTCGCCCCACAGCAGCATTCTCGGATGAATGTAGCCCACTGTTGGGGAATAACTCTCCTGTAATGGAAGTAGAGAGAGGAGAGAGAGAGAGGACAGGGGCTGATACTGGAAACAGTTGTTGGATGGTGGTGTATGTGTGTGTGTGTGTTTTCTTGTTAAATCACACCAGTTATACAACACATCTGGCCAGGGGGACAGACTGGTGGTAAATATGCCTGACTGTGTGTGTGTGTGTGTGTGGTAGAGAATAGTCAAGTTAGCTCGCCGTACAATACTTTACAGTCCTGTCCATGTTTGCCATTCAGTATCTGGGCCGCAGTCCCAAACATGCTTGGGTTCACTTCCAGGGTAATTCTCTGAGATCCGGCCAGTGTTCCCAACTGTCTCCTTCCATAAGAGGGACTTTGAGAGCCCCTGGTGACTTCACTGTGACCTCTTCAGTGTAGAGGACACTACCACAGAGGGAGGCTGTTGGGGAGGAGGGAGGGATGGAGAGAGAGGAGGGGGGGGAGGACTCCAAACTCCACCAACTAAAATAAACTATCCCTCATTAGCTGTGGCAAAGAACTAAGCTACGGCTGCACCCAGGGATGGTTTTATTTATGTGCTGATAGACAGTACAGACTGCATGCATCAGTATTGTGCTCCATAAATGAAAGTGCTTTCCTATGCCTTTTCTACCATGTTCAATCAAACACGAAATACAAAAAGGAAGACGGCAGATATCAACTCAATTATAAATATTTATAATCTACACATTTAAGAAAAAATCCTGTCAATCATAAAACGAAAAGACTAGGAGGATAAACGTTTTGTATCTGTCGTCTGGATGATTTGCATGCCACAGAACTTGGCCATCCATTTTGTTTTGACTTTGCGTGCGTGTTGTTCGAGGGGGCAGATTAAATATAGAGGTTTTGCTCTCTGAGAGAGCGCGTGGTGGTGCGTTTTACACACAGCAGTGTGTGTGTGTTGATGCTGCTGTGCTGATGGCGATTCATTATTGAACAGGAAATTGTCTAACCATGGCTTGAGTTTTATGTGTGCTTTGTGCTTGTCATCCATATTGCAGAGTGTCTTTGTCAGTCAATGCAGTAAGATCTCTCTCTCTGTGTGTGTGTGTGTGTGTGTGTGTGTGTGTGTGTGTGTGTGTGAGTGAGTGAGTGAGTGAGTGAGAGAGTGAGAGAGTGAGAGAGTGAGAGAGTGAGAGAGTGAGAGAGTGAGTGAGTGTGTATGTGTGCGCGCTTGCCACAGACTCTTTGCAGCAGTGTTTGTCAGTTATCTGTCCTCATAAAAGGTCTGGTTCGTCAGTAGATTGAAGAGAAGTGTGTGTCTGCGTGAGTGTTGTGTGTGTGCATGTTTGTGCATTAAAACCATAGATGCTAGTCCCTCCATTTCCCTCTGTTTGATTGACGTTATCATCTTCAGAACCCCCCAGTGGAGACCCTCATATATACTCACAGGATCAGAAAAGTGCCATGATTTCATGCTGTAGTTGTACAGCAGTTTCACTGTGTCTGTTTAGACCTAGCGACAGACAGACAGACAGACAGACAGACAGACAGACAGACAGACGAGACAGCGTTGTCTATTACTCAAAGTCTGGAAAGTCTGTTTACACATGGCTCTTCAGTAATAAGACTGGGATTGTCAGCCTCGCAGCCTCTTGACTTCCACTCACAAGAATTCAAGTTTATTTAGAGACTACGGCGCGTGTGTCAGGAAGGCGACGTGGCTCTTGCGAAAGGCGGCGTGTTGTGTGTGTGTGTGGCATTCTCTCCTGATTTCATGCTTTACTGATGGAAAATGAGGCCCCCGCATATCGCTGAATGAACAGGCGGGGGGGGGGGGGGGTCCTCTGCTGTTATCGCCTCAGGACACTCCACCCGACAACAAGAAAACTAGAGCAAGGAGGAGGAGGCTGTGTCACTGGCTGCTAATGCACTCTAAACAAAATGATGTGCTCACAGAATCCCCATGCGATGCCTTGGCGAGGAGCTTCAAAAACCTCCCCTCTTCTGTCTTTAAAAAAAAGAAGATATTTTCCTTTAACAGTGTTATAAACCACCAGTTATCAGTCTGGCATTTTGAAAACGTTGCTAAATGTATTCTGCTTTTCTGAGGTGATTTGAATGGCATGTTGAGGAGTTCGTTTGCATTCTCGTCTGGGCTTTTTTTTTGTATTCAAGGCCAATGGAGCTCTAAGGATAAAGTACTTAAAATACTCCAGGCACTTCACTTGACTTGTTTGGTTGTTCAAAGATATGGTACAGTACCCTCCTAGTTGAAATGCAGTCTTCGCTGTCACGATTGTGAGGAACATTTTGAAGCAAAAATATATCTATGGTTTAGTCTTGTTATGTAAGCATATTTCTATGCTGGCTATGTTTACTATGTTTATGATATACAGGCATGTCTGAAACTCTGGTCATAAGAGTGGGTGGAGCAGCACTTTTTATTTTTCCCTTCGTAACATACAGTAGTTGTGCTCTCTCTCACACACTCTCTCACTCACTCACTCACTCTCTCACACACTCTCTCACTCACTCACTCACTCACTCTCTCACACACTCACTCACTCACTCACTCACTCACTCTCTCACACACTCACTCACTCACTCACTCACTCACTCACTCACTCACTCACTCACTCACTCTCTCACACACTCTCTCACTCACTCACTCTCTCACACACTCTCTCACTCTCTCACACACTCTCACTCACTCTCTCACTCACTCACTCTCTCACACTCTCTCATACTCTCTCACTCACTCTGTCACTCACTCCTTCTCACACACACACACTCTCACTCACTCACTCTCACACTCTCTCACTCACTCACTCTCTCACTCTCTCACACACTCTCTCACTCTCTCACTCACTCTCTCACTCTCACACACTCTCTCACTCTCTCACTCTCTCACACACTCTCTCACTCACTCTCTCACACACACTCACTCACACACACTCTCACACACTCTCACTCACTTACTCTCACTCACTCTCACACACTCACTCACTCACTCTCTCACTCACTCACTCACTCTCTCACTCACTCACACACTCTCTCACTCACTCACATATACACACACATATACACACACTCTTCTTCCATCTAATCGTTTACTTATGTTTCCATTCACTTGGACCAGCTAGGAGTCCTGGCCACCCAAAGGTCACACAGAACAATAACGACAGTGAGAACATCAACGTCTAGTCATGAGAACAAACAATGCAACATGCATTTCAAACAGGAGCTTTATTCATTCAACATTACCATAAACATGTTGTCAACGTGACATGTACATGCACTGCCTTCAGCCATTGCCAACTGGCTTGTCTGGTTTATCCAACCATACACCTTCCCAGAGGTTGCTGCTTCCTTCTGTTGGTCTTTGTTTCCTGTGGGACCAGTAACGTCCTAATCAGTGTGATCCCGGAAGTCTCTACCCTCCTGCATCTGGCCAGCAGCATCCCGGTCTGGGTGAGTGGATGGCATGTCGTTCACACTACAATGGAAGGTTAAGTCCTGTAGTCCATCTTTTCACTGGCGCCTCCGCTCTGGTTCTGTCCCTGCTGCAGCGCTTCTTATGGATAAAGCCTGAACACATCACCAGACCAGGAGAAACTCCAGGCCGTAGATCTTGAGTGACTCTAGCGCGGTCAGGAAAAAGCCCATTGTGTGACTACAACCACCCACGAGGATTATGTACTATGTTGCAAGCTCAACACATCAGATGGTGCTTTATTCAGTGTGTCAATGTGTTAGACGTTATGTCCCTATCAAATGAAACGTAAATAAATGGATAAAAATACATGACTTGGGAGAGTGGGGAAACAGGGTGCGAGGGAAGAGTAGAGTTGGGGCACGGCAGGGTTGAGATGTATAAATGCCCACACACCAGGGAATGCTCAGCACAATGACGCACACAACAGAAGCCAGGCCGCCCTGCGCTGGATCCCAGCCAGAGGCTGGCCATGTCTGGACAGAGTTTCAATGAGAAGGGGCCTGCTTCAGCCTGCTCCAGCTCTGTGGAAGGGCAGAGGTGGAGGCTATCTCAACACCTCATATCATGGCCAGAGAGGAATGCCATGGGGGAGGGACGGAGAAAGAGAGAGAGAGCGACTATGATGGGACTTCAATTATGAATGTATTACTCTTTCTTTTTATTTTTTTATTTAACTGATCAGATTATACAGGAAGCAAAGGGAGTACGGAAGTCTTGCACACTTTGCCCGGTGTCTAAGTCTACTGTTAAATCCATATTCATAGTTATAGGCTAATATTTGATGTGGAATGTGATTTCACAAGCAAATCAAGTTGAAAAGGACTTTTGAAGAAAACGGGGAAAGACGTTCTAATCTTAAAGACACGTTTGTCTTGGAGCTTGGACTTAATTACAAAGACTTTACAACATCCTGCTTGACTTGAGCCAGCCAGCCCCCCTGCCAACCAACCCACTCCGCCCCTTCCCTGTCCCCACCGCCACTAGTCCTGATAGATTACTTCTTCCTCATCCCCAGTCAGAGAGAGAGAGAGAGAGAGAGAGAGGCTTTGGCAATGTTAACATATGTTTCCCATGCCAATAAAGCCCCTTGAATTGAGAGGGACAGATAGAGAGACGTTTATAGTGTCACCACTGCATGCAACTGCACAGTACATACACTCCCCTGCGTATTTATGGGGACAGTGAAGCTAAACCCTTTCATTTGACTCTGTACGCCAGCATTTTGGATTTTGGACAGTGCAAAGTGTCACTTTTTACATATTTGTTTTACAGTTTATAAATGAAAGCACTTTGTGTCGAGTCCCTCCATTTTGAAGGTGTCATAAGCATTTGAAAAATTTGACTTGGTGTATTACATTTTGTCAAACGTTTTGTATTTGGTGCCATATTTCTAGCACGCGGTGACGACATCAAGCTTGTGACTCTGTACAAACTGGTTGGAGGCATTTGCAGTTTGTTTTGGGTGTTTGGCTTGGTTGGTGTTTCGGATTATGTCGTGCCCAATAGAAGTGAATGGTAAATGATGTATTGTGTCATTTTGGAGTCACTTGTAAATAAGAGTTTCTGAACACGTCTGCCATGATTACAGATCATACTGAATGAATTGGGAAGAATGATGCGTGAGAAAGTTACAGAGGCATAATTATCATAATCCCAAGAAAATCCTAATCTCCCTGTTATTGGTCATGGTGAGCGGTTAGCAATGTTTTGGGGGCATGATCTTTGTGCATCTTTCACACTCATCATGATTCATTCGTGATTGTCCGTAATCACTGTAGCATCCGCATTAGGCTAATGTTGAAGGGTTCAGAAACATGTTCCATTTTTTTATTTACAATGAAAGGGACTCCAAAAATGACACAACATAATCTGAAACACAACCAACGCAAACTGCAAATGCATCCAACAAGTTTGTAGAGTCCCAAGCTTGATGTAGTCATTAACCGTGTTTCCATCCACAGTTTATATGTGAGTAAAGTCAGGACGTTTCGGTGAAGTGTTATATACCGAGTATACAAAACATGACATAGACTGACCAGGTGAATCCAGGTGAAAGCTATGATCCCTTATTGATGTCACGTGGAAACGCAATATTAGGGAAGGTGTTCCTAATGTCTGGTGTACTCAGTGTAAATGCCGACAGATCATTTGTTCGTTAGACATGGTGGGATCATTTTGTGTCTGTAAAATGTATTATGTGACAAAAGGGCAGTGGAACCGAATTTATGTGCAAGTATTGATATAATAACCATCATATTGAAGTGAACTTGGAGTCACGCGATGATGTGGTGTGTGGTCCTCCCCACTACGACTCGGGCAAACCATGCAGTTTATTAGGCTAGATTAAATAAATGATAGTGCCTTCGGAAAGTATTCAAGCCCCGTACTTATTCCACATTTTGTTGTGTTACAGCCTGAATTCAAAATGTATTACATTTATTTATTCTCTCACCCATCTACACCCAATACCCTGTCCTGACAAAGTTAAAAATGTTTTTACTCATTTTTTGCAAATGTATTGAAAATTAAAGGCATAAATAACATAATAATAATAATAATAATAATTTACATAAGTATTCACACCCCTGAGTCACCTTTGGCGGAGATTAGAGCCGAGAGTCTTTCTGGGTACGTCTCTAAGAGCTTTGCACACCAAGATTGTCAAGTTGTTTGTTGATCATTGCTAGACAGCAATTTTCAAGTCTTGCCCTAGATTTTCAAGCTGATTTTAAGTCAAAACTGTAACTAGGCCTCTCAGGAACATTCAATGTCATCTTGGCAAGCAACTCCAGTGTACACTGAGTGTGCACCCCCCTTTCCCCCTCAGAATAGCCTCAATTTGTTGGGGCATGGACTCTACACGTGTCGAAAGCATTCCACAGGGATGCTGGCCCATGTTGACTCCAGTGCTTCCCACAGTTGTGTCAAGTTGGCTGGATGTCCTTTTGGTCGTGAACATGTTGAGCATGTAAAACCCTGCAGCGTTGCAGTTCTTGACACACTCATACCTTTACGCCTGGCACCTACTACCGTACCCCGTTTTAAGACACTCAAATCTTTTGTCGTGCCCATGAACCATCTGAACGGCACACATACAGTACACAATCCATTTCTCAATTATTGTCTCAAGGCTTGATCCTTCTTTAACATGTCTCCTCCACTTCATCTAAACTGATTTCAAGTGAATTTAAGAAGTGACATCAATAAGGGATCATAGCCTGGACCTGGATTCACCTGATCAGTCTACAGTATGTCATGGAAAGAGCAGTTCCTAACGTTTTGTCAATCAGTGTATATTTGGCCTTGTGTTTTAGGATATTGTCCTGCCGAAAGGTGAATTTGTCTCCAAGTGTCTGTTGGAAAGCAGACAAAACAAGGTTTCCCTCTAGGATTTTGCTTGTGATTCTGTTTATTTTTGTTCTAAAAAAACTCCCTAGTCCTTGCAGATGAAAGCATGCCCATAACATGATGCAGCTTCAGCACCACCATGCTTGAAAATATGAAGAGTGGTACTCAGTGACGTGTTGTCTTGGTTTTGCTCCAAACATAACGCTTTGTATTCAGGACATAAAATTCATTTCTTTGCCACATTTGTTTGTTTTACTTTTTTAAAAACTTTTTTGTTTTACTATTTTACTTTTGCCTTATTGCAAACAGGTTGCATGTTTTGAAATATTTGTATTCTGTTTTCTCCTATCACAGCCATTAAACTATGTAACTGTTTTAAAGTCACCATTGGCCTCATGGTGAAATCCCTGAATGGTTTCCTTCCTCTCTGGCAACTGAGTTTGGAAGAACACTTGTATCTTTGTAGTGACTGGGTGTATTGATACACCATCCAAAGTGTAATTATTCACCATGCTTGAATATCCATTCAAGGTCTGATTTTTTTTTTTTCAGGTGCTCTTTGCTTGGAAAACCTCCCTGGTCTTTGTGCTTGAATCTGTGTTTAAAATTCACTGCTCGACTGAGATGTACAGAGATGAAGTGGTCATTCAAAAGTCTTGCTGCACCCAGAGTGAGTCCATGCAATTTACGTGACTTGTTAAGCACATTCTTTACTCCTGAACTTATTTAAGCTTTTCATAAAAATAAAAAATAAAACATAATTGCATAATTTTGAGATTATGGGGTATTATGTGTAGGCCAGTGACAATCTCAATTTAATCAATTTCAAATTCAAGCTATAACACAACAAATTGTGGTAAAAGAACCGTCACTACAGACCCTGGTTTGAATCCCGGCTGTCTCACAACCGGCCGTGATTGGGAGTCCCATAGGGCGGCGCACAATTGGCCCAGCGTCGTCTGGGTTTGGCCGGGGTAGGCCGCCATTGTAAATAAGAATTTGTTCTTAACTGACTTGCCTAGTTAAATAAAGGTTAAATAAATAAATAAATAAAAAATATAACAATAATCTCATCATGTAAACTAGCCTACCCACGCAGCCTAACTGCACTGTATCGGCGAGCTGTTGGATAAAGAGCGCTTGCCAAGACCAGATCAGGCACATTTGCTATTTAACACAACAGTTTTTGTGACAAAACTATTGGTAGAGTAGAAAATGTGATGGAAACGTATTTAACTTTAGATTTTGATTCAGTACATGAAAACTTAAGCGAAGAAGGAAATGCTGTGTGTAATTCATCATCACACACAGATTTTTTTTAATCCGCAGCAAGTCCATTTGGTGAAAAAACACTGGTGGGAAAATGGACATATTTTCTTCGTGCACATTTTTTAACATTCGCATGAAAGTCTGTGGCCTATTGTGTGCTACAAATATGGGACCAAATACTCAACTTTTGACAGCATTTTATGACACAATACTTACGACACCTACAAATGGGCAGACTAGATACATTCTGTACTGTCGCCTCACATTAAACATTTGATCTCGAACCCAAAATGCTGGAGTATAGAGCCAAATGAAACGTTTTAGCTTCACTGGCCAAATACATGTCAAAGGAGTGCAGGAGAAGCAGAGACGACGAAAAAAAAAAAAACTGCCCAGCACTGGGCGCGAACTTGTGATTCTCAGAGCTGAAGCACGGTGCTCAGACCAGTGTGTGTGGCAGGGGTTGAGGTCAGCCCCCTCCTGTACTCCCAGTTCACCCATGACTGCGTGGCCACACACGTCTCCAACTCAATCATCAAGTTAGCTGACGACACTACAGTGGTAGGCCTGATTACCAACAATGACGAGACAGCCTACAGGGAGGAGGTGAGGGCCCTGGTGGAGTGGTGCCAGGAAATGAACCTCTCCCTCAACGTCATCAAAACGAAGGAGCTGATCGTGGAGTACAGGAGACAGCAGAGAGAGCTTGCGTCCATCCCACATCGAAACGTGAAATGGTCCCTTCACACACAGCGACTCTTCAACCTCAAGAAGCTAAAGAAATTCAGCTTGGCCACTAAGACCCTCACAAACTTCTACGGATGCACCATTGAGAGCATCCTATTGGGCTGCCTCACCGCCACCGGTACGGCAATTGCACCGTCCGCAACCGCAGGGCTCTCCAGAGGGTGGTGCGCTCAGCTGAACGTCAGCCATGGCCCGGTCACCCCACTACCATCCAGAAGGCGGAGACGGTACAGGTGCACACACACAACGCGCATACGCATACTCACACATAGGCAAGAATGCATGTCAGTGTCATCATTTTCCATTTGCTATCAGTTTCCTCCCCTTACAGTCACTTTCTGAGTTGAACTTTGATTAAGTGTTTGTAAGTAGCGCCTCAGGCCCTGTCTCTCACAGATACAACACAGAAACCGTGGCGGTATGTTTTTGTGGATTTCAGCAGCTCAGCGGGTTCAGATTGTTTGGATTTCATGGTGCAATTTAATTTATTTCCTCCCATTGCTTGTTTCTACATGAATTTCCCTAAAAAGTGTCTTTAACTTCCCTTGCATTCACATTGTGTAAATGAGCTGAAATGAGCCTCATCTACACTCATCTAATTCCTCTATTCTTAAAGTCAATTACAGATCAGATCGGAATGACAAAACAAATCAGCATTTAAAAGACATTTAATCTCATTCATCAGCTGTATTAAAAAAATCTGTAGGAATGGAATTGGGGCCGCAGATTAGGGTAAAAAGTGGTGCCCATGTTTGACGGCACGCCACTCTCGAACTACGCAGAAATACCGAGCTTCCTACTTAATAGACTGTATTCATTTTCAAATGAGTTGATTAGCCAGCACAATGTCATTGGATTCAGGGGCCCATTACACATTTATGATAGTAAATTACTGTACATTTACAATCCAAAATGAAATTTCATGAGGAGGGGATATTGAAAAAAAGGAAGCTGTGCTCATCTCAGAAGCCATGCCTCCATAGTCCTTGTTCCCTATCTCTCTCCCTCTTGGCAAACACATTACATCAGCGCCCCCTGTGGTCAAATTAGGAATTAACAGTGGCGGGGGCATGGTACGTTTGCTTGGTATGGTATGTTTGCTTGATGTGAGTTTTGTTCACTGCTATTAAACCACATCAACAATGTTGAGGTTGATATTTCGTTCCACTTTCTGAAAGTTTTCAGGTCAATATTTATTTTCTATGTGCTGTTGTCAAAGTGAGGGGAGGCAGATGTGTATAGCTGGGAGAAGATAGACATGCATGCACACGCACATACTATCTCTGTGGTACAGCATATCCGCTATAGCTTCAAACTTTCTATAGATCCTTATGACAACGCCTCTCTGGTCCTGTCACAGCCCAGCGCCACACAGCCACAGCTGTGTCCCCACGTCCACATCAATATTTGATTTCTGCAAATTTGTGATGACACACATTAGTACAATTAGGGCCAACTTTTGGTTGTAATCCAATCTTTAAGGAGAGATGAACCGGCCTGCCTGCCTGCTCTACACTCCTGCCTGTTCATTCCACAGTCTCTAAATAATTCATCATCCAATCAATGACTTTCTCTTTGTTTTGGACCCCAGTGTCTGAGATGAAACGCACGGCTGCCAAAGCTGCTTTACTTCATCTGAGGGGTTGAAAACATGATCTGCCGAGATTACAAACTCACCCCCAAAAAACAACTGGCAAGCACTTCAGCATCCCCCTGCCGGGGTCCCTCAGCCGCATTGTTAGGAATAACACACACGCTCACACGTGCTTGCACACACACACGCATAAACACACACACACACACACACACAATCTCTCTCATCAGAGTGCCGGGATGTTGAAGCATTTCTGTCTTTCTAATTCAGGAACAAGATGGCAATACCTCGGCTGGTTATGTTAGCAGCCAACCTTAACAAGGAGTGTTAATTCTTCCATTAGGAGAGCTAGAGACATAGCAGAGCAGGCAGTGTCCCATGGTAGACGGTGTTGAGGGAACCTCAGGGAGGAGATGAGACAAAGACTAAAATATACAGGAGTTCTCTTGGTTATCATCGTTCACATCCTTTTACTGGCAGCTGTGTGATACATGATATAATGCCGGTACTGTATGTGATGCTACAGTATCTCTCTGATCTCTCCTGTGGAACTACTTGATAGAACCAAGAGCGATTTTGTTTTATCTTATCACACAAGGCCCATGCGCTGGACATCAATAACATCGTTCAATCTTTCACAGCAGGGATTCTCTATCCCAGGTTTAGCCAGATTGCCAGTGATTTCCCTGACTTTTGGTTTGAAATCTGCCAGCTTTCCAGTGATGGGTGATTTTATAAGGAGCTCTGTTGTCATCTTGTGTGTCGGCAGCATCGGGCCCTCTTCTTGACGTTGCAACTGTTTCTCTTTAAATGGCACCATGCCACTGCAGGCTGTTCTAAAGCATTGCCTGGCCTACTGTATGATCTTGCATCTGTAACACTGCGTCTTGGTTAGCTCGTCTAAAGGGCCTGTCTCAGTCTTTAAGCCTGCATGGAGTCCGCCTTAATAAGGTGAAATGTCTTGGACAAGTGATTTGACGATATTTCAGCGCCAACCGTTTGGAGCTCTCGGCGGGTGATGCCGGTGTCTTCCTCCCCCCTTTTTTGATGTCAAACAACGCAGGATGAGCGATAGCTTCAAATGCGGGAAAAGGGTGAGACCTTATTCGGTGTGAGAGGCTCCTCCACGAGCTACATCAGAGGATCTGACATCCATTATGGCAAGGAAGACGAGTGTTTGAAAAGGGAATTTGAGGACACGCCCAAGTGTCATGAATTACGACAGAACGTTTTCTCTCTCGTTTTTTGGTTTTAATAAGGCGGTTGAAACCAAGTAGGCATGAACTCCAGCAGGAGGGGAATATTATTGAACATTCTACCCAGTGTGGTTAGTCTCCTGCGCCTCTATCAGGGGAAACGAAGTCAGACTTCATGGTATAACGTAATAAGACTTAGAAAGACATTTACATTTGAGCAAAGTTGGTTCATAACTTCACAGTGGAGAAGCCAAACTTTTAGCCGCCGGAGCTTTGACAGCCAATGGCTCCGAACCTGGTCCGTTGTCGTGACGATACTGATCTAGTGTGAAATCTGCCCTGACACCACAACACTACATCCACCGCATTCACCTCGGCACAGAAATAGTCGTGATGAAATTGAGCGTTGGGCCTCCTCACCCATCGGACGTCTAGAGAGGCTGATAAATAGCAGTTGGGGAGGAAGACACATTAGATGTAAACGGCACGGGCACTGTAAAAAGAAAAACAGCTTTATTTATCAGCCAGGCAGGCGGACACATTGCAGAGAATGACGCGCCACTAGGAGTAAATAACACACACTGGCAATATATATATATTTTTTTATATTGGGAAGGAAGAAGGGTGGGGGGGGGGACATACAAGTGTGTCAGGCGGAGAGCTGAAGGATCACTCTGTGTCTGGTAATCGTGCCCCGTAGGGCTGCAGTGCCAACCGTATACACTGAGCGAACGAGCGCTTGTTTGTCACACAGACAGAGATGCATACACACACCCACCCACCCACACACCCCGAGTGCATTGCGTGTAATTTCAGATCCACTTCTGGAAATGAATTGGCCTCACACCAGAGGGAGCGGGACTGAGTATATTGTACTCCCAGAGAGGCATCTGTTGTTACTATTGTTGTTGGCTTTTAAAAGATGCCTGAGAGACACATCTTTTTTTTTTCATGTAAAATTACAGCGTGTATGCCCGTCAAGTTTCATGTTTGATAGAAATAACAATTCAAGATTTAATTGAGGAAAATATTTAGTTCATATATGTAAGTGCAACATAAACTGGAGCAAAATGTCTCAGTCTGTTTTATTAGAATGTCATTAACCTAGTTATAACGAACCTCCTTGAATAATTAACCACATGTTATTATGAAATGAAGCAAATAATTGAAGCAGCAGAGGCTTAATTTATAATTTGACAATTTCCTACCTTTTCCCCTTCCTTGTATTTCTTACGGTCTTTGGGTGAGAATTATTCTTTTTTTGAACATTAACGACCTTAATGAATGGAGAAAGCCTGGTGAAAAGGAAAAGCAGAGTTATCTTAAATAATGGTCTCTGTAGTCAGTCCTCTTTGACAGGCTGGGCCTCCCCTAGAGACCCTCAGTCTGCATGTCTGTGAAGCAGTTAGGCCCTTCTCACAGAGAGCTGAGAGGACACTGGGGAATCCTATGGAGATTGTGCTTCACTCTGCTCTGTTAGAAAATACCCCCACCGCCAGTCCGCCACAGTATATGTTACATAGTGGCTAAACAAGGTGATGAATGTCATTTCAGTTGAAGGGTTTTATAAAACCATCGAGAGCAGAGGAGCTCATCTGGACTGAGGGCCGAGACTGCATTGAAAAGATAGCTGGCTGTGCTCAATGTCAGAGGAGATTTGAATCTGGTTGATACCCGAAGAACCTGGCCATGCCTTCTCAGACGTAGAGACAAGTGCAGAAAAACAGGCTTTGCTTTTTAGCGTCAAACCTATTATCTCCTTCCAGATGGAAAATGAGACATTCTATTTTTCCTGTTGAGAGACCCTTTTTTAATTTTTTTTTTTTTTTACAGTACAGTTGGTATCAGATTGAGTCAGATGTTTGTTTGGTGAATCATAATTCTACGTATGTAACCCAGCCAGGCTTTCTGATCACTGAACAGACACTGGTGTCTGGTCTCACTGTCTCAGGCTGGTCTTTTGCTTTACCCATCCGCTTGTATTTAAAGAGACACGCTGATGTTTAAACCAGACGCCACATGCTCCACTTGACACTCTCCATCCCCCTGATCACCATGCAGTATGGCAGACCAGGTTTCCCTGTCTGAAGGTGAGAGTGGCCCTCCTCCAAGCTGCTTCGTCATAGGTCTCGGCGGGGTCCCGTTTGGAAGGACAAACGTTTAACTGACACACAAAACTGGACGCCTCGCTGCCTCTTCAATCATTCATGTGACAGTTAACAGCCTATAGAGGCTAATGATTTTCTGTCATGTTCGGGCCCCGACTGTAGCCGAGTATTACATATCGGCCAAGGATGGACACATCAACTACTAAAATGACCCCATTCCCGGCGCCCATCAAGCCCACAGCTGTCTAGGAGAGGAGTGAAATATCTGCCACCCTGCGCTACATCGCGTGTACTTTAGGCCCATTCTGGTCATTGATCATCCTCCAGGAGGGTATAATGTTAATGTTAACGATGGGAAAGAGGATTTCTGGCAACATACATATATCGAGTCAAGGTAGGATCTACATAGACCAGAGATGATAGCATGGCCTTACAGAGGATTTATCTTTGGTTCAGTGGGAAAGACCGAAACTATAATGGTGTTGAATTAAGTTTGAGGCGCTTGCACCACCGCCTGGACATCTCGCACTGTTTGTGTAACAGGCAGACACCCCTCTTGACAGTACTGTACACATATTTGACCTGCTAGAGTTGCAGGCCTCAGCATATTCTCTTCTTGAAGCCGATGTGCTCCATCTGTTATTCACTAAGGCATCCACCACATATAGTATCTATCCTCGCCCACATCAACATTGTTTGCTCGATGGGTTTCTCCACTGGCACACCTTGCAGGAAGATGTGTGAAACTTTGGAGTATTTCTTATTTAAGGAGTTTCCTGTATGCTGTTTTAGAGTGTTGGAGGTGAAAAGCTCTTTGTGTTTTGGTGAGGAGAGGAGATGATGCTGGGCTGCCACTGTCACTGTTGCTCTGACAGGAGTGGTGCATCGAAAACCCTTTTCAGAGTTCCCCCATTATTTGTTACCTGTCCAGGGAGGCACTGGGACGATCACACAGCGAGAGGTCTCTGTGTATAATGTAATCTGTGTCTCTGTTTTGTGTCAGTGGGAAGGAAAGTCTCACCAGTTGTGGTGAGGTTCTGTTACTATTGTGTGAGCCTCGGTTTAGAAGGAGAGTACCTTAACTGTCTGTGTTTCAGTATAATCTGGTGGTAAACACGTATGATAACAACCGTTCTATCGGTCTATCCAATTAATTACAAGAAATATGTCACACACACACACACTCTGTACCGCAAAACACACACTCTTTTCTTAGCAAACAGTCATTACGAGCACCAATCTCTACCCGTTTTCAAGCCTCTCCCTCTAGGCAACCAAACTTCCTACACTTTGCATACAATATTCATACAGTGTGTCTGTGAATGAGACTTCAAGGTCTGGTCATTTGAAAGTCCTGGCAATCACTGATTGTCTCTTGTCCTTATAAAAGAGAATAATTCTCTAACATGCACAGAGACGGTTCAAAACAGACTTTTTGATGGCTGACACTCCCAGTCCACACAGATGCTTTTTATGTGTCTGACTCATTAATAACCCAGCAACCTGGAGAGAGAGAGATGGAGGAGAGAGACAGACAGAATATATGTGGGTAGCTTTCAGTGTTTGAAATGTCAGGTGTGATTTTTGGACTATGATCTTCAGTCACTGCGGTCGCGCCGCTATTTATCGTTCCCTCTCTCTTTTTTAGACAAGCCCTTTGTTTCTGTAAAGTGGTAGCTCTTTTTGGAGTGTGTCGAGAATGCGAAAGGTTCGAGTCAGGTGGTGGAATTCCCTGCCTTTCAAGGCGTAAGCCTCTGTATTCCCAGTGTGACACAAGACAAACATAATGTAGTGAACATTTTAATTCCGACATAGTAAAATAATACTTCCCAGCAATGTTGTGTACACACTCGTCGAAAATAAAGAATTTGTTGGGGTCATATTTTACTGTACAATGTTCTAGCTTTGATCTGTTTTTATTGTATTATTACACATATATGAAGAATAATATACCAACATTTGCTCATCTATACTTTCAGTCAACATCTGCTTAGTTTCTTCATGTCTTATTCTTCCTTTTGAAGTGTAGCATGTGTGTATACAGCATTTGAGAGCATATCTTGTAACTTGTGTAATCTTGTGTGTCGGCTGCCTTTTGTGTGCTGTCTTGCTTTGTGCCTGTTTGTGAGGAATTAGACGTTGGTTTGTGTTTAGGCCTCTTAGGGGTTTTCTGTATTAAATCTTAATGCTACTTCCATGCTAATAAGCCGTGCAGTTTGATGAACGCAGTGACTGCATGTTTTGAGTCTGTATTACGTGCAAAGCAGCAGTATCTTTTCTACATAATGCAAAGTGTATTTCTTAACCCTTTAAGCTACAGGAATGTTTTTCAATGTGAGTGAGTCTGTGCACGGGGAATGCATCTTTAAGATTCTTAGCTAACGCACAGCGAGAGAGGGAGAGGAATAGAGAGTCGTGGCAAGCTTTTAGTCAGCATATTAAATGTGTCAACTCATAAAGTAAAATGTTGTAAATGCTTTTCATATTTATGTTTTCCTATTTATCAACCAACATTTACATAACAAATTCATGACAAAAAGCTCTCAAACGCTTGCTAAGGGAATGCTTTGTACAGCACATCCATTTTTAAAACGATACCATCCGTTTAGGCCTCATCATCAGAGATTTGCGTCCACCTCGTCCTTGAAAAAAATCTAAATATTTTTGTTTCATACATTTTTTTTTTTACTCGTCAACAATAAAATATCTCCCCTAAGCTAACCTGTATGCTCAGAGTCATTTCTTGTTTCTTGTTGAAAAACAACAGTTCATTTACGAAAGAATGAACTCTTATACAATATGTACAAACGCAAAGAGTTATTATTAAACTATGATTTGTTTTTCACATCTCGGTCTTCTTCAGTAGCAGTGTTTCTTAAATAAATAAATAAAATGAGACCCTGGCATACTGTGGCACATACAGTGGGGCAAAAAAGTATTTAGTCAGTCACCAATTGTGCAAGTTCTCCCACTTAAAAAGATGAGAGAGGCCTGTAATTTTCATCATAGGTACACTTCAACTATGACAGACAAAATGAGAAAAAAAAGGTCTGTGAGAGACAGAAATCTTGCTTGTTTGTAGGTGACCAAATACATATTTTCCACCATAATTTGCAAATAAATTCATTAAAAGTCCTACAATGTGATTTTCTGGATTTAATTTTGTCTGTCATAGTTGAAGTGTACCTATGATGAAAATTACAGGCCTCTCTCATCTTTTTAAGTGGGAGAACTGACTAAATACCTTTTTGCCCCACTGTACAGTGGGTGTATGTAGAAAGTTATTTGAAATCTGCCGTTGGCAGTTATACTCTTTGTTTCTTAAATAATCCTCAGTTTCTAATTGAATTTATGGATTTTACACTTCTTTGTTCTAAATGTAATCTCAGATGTATGTAGATTCTCGTTCTTCAGATCTCAGACGTTTTCAATTAAACAAGCGTCAGAAATGGGAGTTTCGACGTAGCACACAGACAGGTTACACTGACCCTGAATCAGCTATTACTGTTGATGTCATTCACAACGGTCATTACACTTTTCATCGCTGTGGATCCATAAAGATGAGATACACTGACTAGCTGATAGGACATTGGCAGATGGTCAACCACACAGACTTGTCTACTTGTCCACTTTAGATTGTATCACCATCCGCCCACCTTTGCTCCATCCCATGTTCCCCATATTCCCCAGCATTCATAGGACCAATGGGGTTGGGGGAAGCATGCAACCTAGAGGTTGGAGGGTGACCTCTGTTCATATAAACTCTGTTCACGGGCATGTCACAGATGCAACGTGGGAAAATGTAGAAAACAGGTTTCAAATGAAACCCCAAAATATGCACTCACATTCTGGGGGGTCACGGCGCGAGAAAACAGAATGGAGGTAAGGTTTTTGGAGGTCCGTCTCTGTGTCTCCTCTGTCACATATGAAAGGACAATGCTAGGGTAGTGCAGCTAGCTAGCAAACCCTGCCAGATTATGTCTGCGGTCTGGCACCCTCAAGGGTATTTGCATAATCAATGAATGGAATATTTAAGGCCTTAGCGTATGCAAATGTTCCCATACAGGATATCCATCTATACCTAACAGCATGGTTCCAATAGTTATGGGTATTTTCATAGAGCAGCAGGAGTTGCTACTACAGTACTAGTGTTCTCTGTGTATGTCCACTCTCTGGCCCAGCCCTGACACGCCCCTCTCACAGTTACACAGGAGCTGAGCTGAGCACTCATTCACTCTCGCTTTATGATGAGTCCCTCAATGAATATTCAGATCTAGAAGATGTATATTCGGAATGCATAATCTGACCAACAGGTCATATGTAATGGTTGTGTGGGGTTTGGTGTGATGTGTCGCCCCAGGTTCTTTTGGTCTACCTGGGGTATTAAAATAATAATTTATGAAGATGACATTGAGTCAAGACCAATAGGGTATTGCCTGAGGAGCCTATGGACATAGATGTTGCTAGAAGCAAGAGACCCTGTGTTACTTTAGTCTAGACTAGAGATCAAGGGTACTGTTTCTGGTGTGTTTCTAAGAGTTAGGTGGTCAAACTGAGAATTCATAGTAAAGCTTTCTAACCAACTAAAAGAGGGAAATGGTGTTGCTCAGTACTGTATGTAATATTGTGGTTCTGACGTGACGTATGAATAATGAATAATAATGTTATGCTAGATGACCAAAGTTTTACTGGAGTTCAAGCTTATATGTTCATTTTGCTTCTGTGAAATCGGTCCTGGCATTTATAACACACCGGCCCATTTTTCTTCCCTAGAGGACCCCACACCGGCCCATTTTTCTTCCCTAGAGGAACCACACCGGCCCATTTTTCTTCCCTAGAGGACCCCACACCGGCCCATTTTTCTTCCCTAGAGGACCCCACACCGGACCATTTTTCTTCCCTAGAGGAACCCACACCGGACCATTTTTCTTCCCTAGAGGAACCCACACTGGACCATTTTTCTTCCCTAGAGGAACCCACACTGGACCATTTTTCTTCTCTAGAGGAACCACACCGGCCCATTTTTCTTCCCTAGAGGACCCCACACCGGCCCATTTTTCTTCCCTAGAGGACCCCACACCGGACCATTTTTCTTCCCTAGAGGAACCCACACCGGACCATTTTTCTTCTCTAGAGGAACCCACACCGGACCATTTTTCTTCTCTAGAGGACCCCACACTGGACCATTTTTCTTCCCTAGAGGACCCCACACTGGACCATTTTTCTTCTCTAGAGGACCCCACACTGGACCATTTTTCTTCCCTAGACGAACCCACACTGGACCATTTTTCTTCCCTAGAGGACCCCACACCGGACCATTTTTCTTCCCTAGACGAACCCACACTGGAACATTTTTCTTCCCTAGAGGACCTCACACCGGACCATTTTTCTTCCCTAGAGGACCTCACACCGGACCATTTTTCTTCCCTAGAGGACCCCACACCGGACCATTTTTCTTCCCTAGAGGACCCCACACCGGACCATTTTTCTTCCCTAGACGAACCCACACCGGACCATTTTTCTTCTCTAGACGAACCCACACCGGACCATTTTTCTTCTCTAGAGGACCCCACACCGGACCATTTTTCTTCCCTACAGGACCCCAAACCGGACCATTGTTCTTCTCTAGAGGACCCCACACCGGATCATTTTTCTTCTCTAGAGGACCCCACACCGGACCATTTTTCTTCCCTAGACGAACCCACACCGGACCATTTTTCTTCCATAGAGGACCCCACAACGGACCATTTTTCTTCCATAGAGGACCCCACACTGGACAATTTTTCTTCCCTAGACGAACCCACACCGGACCATTTTTCTTCTCTAGAGGACCCCACACTGGACCATTTTTCTTCCCTAGAGGACCCCACACTGGACCATTTTTCTTCTCTAGAGGACCCCACACTGGACCATTTTTCTTCCCTAGAGGAACCCACACCGGACCATTTTTCTTCCCTAGAGGACACCACACTGGACCATTTTTCTTCTCTAGAGGACCCCACACTGGACCATTTTTCTTCCCTAGACGAACCCACACTGGACCATTTTTCTTCCCTAGAGGACCCCACACCGGACCATTTTTCTTCCCTAGAGGACCCCACACCGGTCCATTTTTTTCATAGAGGACCCCACACCGGACCATTTTTCTTCCCTAGAGGACCCCACACCGGCCCATTTGTTTCCTAGAGGAACCCACACCGGCCCATTTCTTCCCTAGAGGACCCACACCGGACGGTTTGTTCCCCAGTGGAATCCATACCGGACCATTTTTCTTCCCTAGAGGACCCCACACTGGACCATTTTTCTTCCCTAGAGGACCTCACACTGGACCATTTTTCTTCCCTAGAGGAACCCACACCGGACAATTTTTCTTCCCTAGAGAAACCCACACCGGACCATTTTTCTTCCCTAGAGGACCCCACACTGGACCATTTTTCTTCCCTAGAGGACCCCACACTGGACCATTTTTCTTCCCTAGACGAACCCACACTGGACCATTTGTTTAATAGAGGAACCCACGCCGGCCCTTTTCTTTCATAGAGGAACCCACACCGGCCCATTTGTTTCATAGAGGAACCCACACCGGCCCATTTGTTTCATAGAGGAACCCACACCGGCCCATTTTTTCCCTAGAGTACCCCACACCGGTCCATTTTTTTCCCTAGAGGAACCCACACCGGCCCATTTTTTCCTGGAGGACCCCACACCGGTCCATTTGTTTCCTAGAGGACGCCACACCGGTCCATTTGTTTCCTAGAGGACCCCACACCGGTCCATTTTTCTTCTCTAGAGGACCCACACTGGACCATTTTTCTTCCCTAGAGGACCCCACACCGGACCATTTTTCTTCTCTAGAGGAACCCACACCGGACCATTTTTCTTCTCTAGAGGACCCCACACCGGACCATTTTTCTTCCCTAGAGGACCCCACACTGGACCATTTTTCTTCTCTAGAGGACCCCACACTGGACCATTTTTCTTCTCTAGAGGACCCCACACTGGACCATTTTTCTTCCCTAGAGGACCCCACACCGGACCATTTTTCTTCCCTAGAGGACCCCACACCGGACCATTTTTCTTCCCTAGACGAACCCACACCGGACCATTTTTCTTCTCTAGAGGACCCCACACCGGACCATTTTTCTTCCCTAGAGGACCCCAAACCGGACCATTTTTCTTCTCTAGAGGACCCCACACCGGATCATTTTTCTTCTCTAGAGGACCCCACACCGGACCATTTTTCTTCCCTAGACGAACCCACACCGGACCATTTTTCTTCCATAGAGGACCCCGCACCGGACCATTTTTCTTCCCTAGACGAACCCACACCGGACCATTTTTCTTCCCTAGAGGACCCCACACCGGCCCATTTGTTTCCTAGAGGGCCCCACACCGGCCCATTTGTTTCAAAGAGGAACCCACACTGGACCATTTTTCTTCTCTAGAGAACCCCACACTGGACCATTTTTCTTCCCTAGACGAACCCACACTGGACCATTTTTCTTCCCTAGAGGACCCCACACCGGACCATTTTTCTTCCCTAGAGGACCCCACACCGGTCCATTTTTTTCATAGAGGACCCCACACCGGACCATTTTTCTTCCCTAGAGGACCCCACACCGGCCCATTTGTTTCCTAGAGGAACCCACACCGGCCCATTTCTTCCCTAGAGGACCCACACCGGACGGTTTGTTCTCCAGTGGAATCCATACCGGACCATTTTTCTTCCCTAGAGGAACCCACACCGGACAATTTTTCTTCCCTAGAGAAACCCACACCGGACCATTTTTCTTCCCTAGAGGACCCCACACTGGACCATTTTTCTTCCCTAGAGGACCCCACACTGGACCATTTTTCTTCCCTAGACGAACCCACACTGGACCATTTGTTTAATAGAGGAACCCACGCCGGCCCTTTTCTTTCATAGAGGAACCCACACCGGCCCATTTGTTTCATAGAGGAACCCACACCGGCCCATTTGTTTCATAGAGGAACCCACACCGGCCCATTTTTTCCCTAGAGTACCCCACACCGGTCCATTTTTTTCCCTAGAGGAACCCACACCGGCCCATTTTTTCCTGGAGGACCCCACACCGGTCCATTTGTTTCCTAGAGGACCCCACACCGGTCCATTTGTTTCCTAGAGGACCCCACACCGGTCCATTTTTCTTCTCTAGAGGACCCCACACTGGACCATTTTTCTTCCCTAGAGGACCCCACACCGGACCATTTTTCTTCCCTAGACGAACCCACACCGGACCATTTTTCTTCCATAGAGGACCCCACACCGGACCATTTTTCTTCCATAGAGGACCCCACACCGGACCATTTTTCTTCCCTAGACGAACCCACACCGGACCATTTTTCTTCCATAGAGGACCCCACACTGGACCATTTTTCTTCTCTAGAGGACCCCACACTGGACCATTTTTCTTCCCTAGAGGAACCCACACCGGACCATTTTTCTTCCCTAGAGGACCCCACACTGGACCATTTTTCTTCTCTAGAGGACCCCACACTGGACCATTTTTCTTCCCTAGACGAACCCACACTGGACCATTTTTCTTCCCTAGAGGACCCCACACCGGAACATTTTTCTTCCCTAGAGGACCCCACACCGGTCCATTTTTTTCCTAGAGGACCCCACACCGGTCCATTTTTCTTCTCTAGAGGACCCCACACTGGACCATTTTTCTTCCCTAGACGAACCCACACCGGACCATTTTTCTTCTCTAGAGGACCCCACACTGGACCATTTTTCTTCCCTAGAGGACCCCACACCGGCCCATTTGTTTCCTAGAGGGCCCCACACCGGCCCATTTGTTTCAAAGAGGAACCCACACCGGTCCATTTGTTTCCTAGAGTACCCCACACCGGTCCATTTGTTTCATAGAGGACCCCACACCGGTCCATTTGTTTCCTAGAGGACCCCACACCGGTCCATTTGTTTCCTAGAGGACCCCACACCGGTCCATTTGTTTCCTAGAGGACCCCACACCGGTCCATTTTTCTTCTCTAGAGGACCCCACACTGGACCATTTTTCTTCCCTAGAGGACCCCACACCGGACCATTTTTCTTCTCTAGAGGAACCCAAACCGGACGATTTTTCTTCTCTAGAGGAACCCACACCGGACCATTTTTCTTCTCTAGAGGACCCCACACCGGACCATTTTTCTTCCCTAGAGGACCCCACACTGGACCATTTTTCTTCTCTAGAGAACCCCACACTGGACCATTTTTCTTCTCTAGAGGACCCCACACTGGACCATTTTTCTTCCCTAGAGGACCCCACACCGGACCATTTTTCTTCCCTAGACGAACCCACACTGGAACATTTTTCTTCCCTAGAGGACCTCACACCGGACCATTTTTCTTCCCTATAGGACCCCACACCGGACCATTTTTCTTCCCTAGAGGACCCCACACCGGACCATTTTTCTTCCCTAGAGGACCCCACACCGGACCATTTTTCTTCCCTAGACGAACCCACACCGGACCATTTTTCTTCTCTAGTGGACCCCACACCGGACCATTTTTCTTCCCTAGAGGACCCCAAACCGGACAATTTTTCTTCTCTAGAGGACCCCACACCGGATCATTTTTCTTCTCTAGAGGACCCCACACCGGACCATTTTTCTTCCCTAGACGAACCCACACCGGACCATTTTTCTTCCATAGAGGACCCCACACCGGACCATTTTTCTTCCATAGAGGACCCCACACCGGACCATTTTTCTTCCCTAGACGAACCCACACCGGACCATTTTTCTTCCATAGAGGACCCCACACTGGACCATTTTTCTTCCCTAGACGAACCCACACCGGACCATTTTTCTTCTCTAGAGGACCCCACACTGGACCATTTTTCTTCCCTAGAGGGACCCACACCGGACCATTTTTCTTCCCTAGAGGACCCCACACTGGACCATTTTTCTTCTCTAGAGGACCCCACACCGGACCATTTTTCTTCCCTAGACGAACCCACACCGGTCCATTTTTTTCATAGAGGACCCCACACCGGACCATTTTTCTTCCCTAGAGGACCCCACACCGGCCCATTTGTTTCCTAGAGGAACCCACACCGGCCCATTTCTTCCCTAGAGGACCCACACCGGACGGTTTGTTCCCCAGTGGAATCCATACCGGACCATTTTTCTTCCCTAGAGGACCCCACACTGGACCATTTTTCTTCCCTAGAGGACCTCACACCGGACCATTTTTCTTCCCTAGAGGAACCCACACCAGACCATTTTTCTTCCCTAGAGAATCCCACACCGGACCATTTTTCTTCCCTAGAGGACCCCACACTGGACCATTTTTCTTCCCTAGAGGGCCCCACACTGGACCATTTTTCTTTCCTAGACGAACCCACACTGGACCATTTGTTTAATAGAGGAAACCACACCGGCCCTTTTCTTTCATAGAGGAACCCACACCGGCCCATTTGTTTCATAGAGGAACTCACACCGGCCCATTTGTTTCATAGAGGAACCCACACCGGCCCATTTGTTTCATAGAGGAACCCACACCGGCCCATTTTTTCCCTAGAGTACCCCACACCGGTCCATTTTTTTCCCTAGAGGAACCCACACCGGCCCATTTTTTCCTGGAGGACCCCACACCGGCCCATTGTTTTCCTAGAGGGCCCCACACCGGCCCATTTGTTTAAAAGAGGACCCCACACCGGTCCATTTGTTTCCTAGAGTACCCCACACCGGTCCATTTGTTTCATAGAGTACCCCACACCGGTCCATTTGTTTCCTAGAGGACCCCACACCGGCCCATTTGTTTCATAAAGGACCCCACACCAGCCCATTTGTTTCCTAGAGGACCCCACACCGGTCCATTTGTTTCATAGAGGACCCCACACCGGTCCATTTGTTTCCTAGAGGACCCCACACCGGCCCATTTGTTTCAAAGAGGACCCCACACCAGCCCATTTGTTTCCTAGAGGACCCCACACCGGTCCATTTTTTTCATAGAGGACCCCACACCGGCCCATTTGTTTCCTAGAGGACCCCACACTGGCCCATTTGTTTCATAGAGGACCCCACACTGGTCCCATTTGTTTCATAGAAGACCCCACACCGGTCCGTTTTTTTCATAGAGGTCCCCACACCGGTCCATTTGTTTCCTAGAGGACCCCACACTGGCCCATTTGTTTCATAGAGGACCCCACACTGGTCCCATTTGTTTCATAGAAGACCCCACACCGGTCCGTTTTTTTCCTGTCATGGCCTGGACCAATTTAATGGTCATTTTACGCAATTTAGTCAGGCTTACAGGGCTAAAGATTGACCAGCCCATCTGGCATTTTCAAGAATTGCCCTATGGCCAATTTCTCTGCTGGGGGACACATACGGTAAGAGAGACTCTATTTCTCTCTCCATTGTAATAGCGCACTCATCTGTGAATATATTGGATATTGGATATAATATCCATTACGAAAGATACAATAGGGAGAAATACTAGATAACTCTAACTGGGCCTGGTTAACAGGGAGACAAATAGGGAAAAATGTTTGTTGGCAACCAACCGTCCCCTCGCACAGAGACACAGACATCTCAGACGTCCTATTCCTTCCGCCTAGTTAACCTTTTCATTAAACCACATTGCGTAATTATTGTGAGAAGTGGCAGCATCCCTCTATTGATGCTTAATTAGCCAGTTAATGTTGTTACTGTGCGCTGCAAACCCTTCATTTGTCTTGCTTAAGGAGCCGCTCTCTAACCATTAACGGTGAGGAAATTGAGTTTGTTATTTATTGTTACGGGAGAATGTGGTTATGTACGTGGTTATTAACTTTTAATAAGCTCCAATTCATACCCAAGCTGCGTTGATGGCTGGTGATGACTATTCGTTTATTATAGCGCACTGTGGAGTGTTCGGTATAAATCATATGAACCGCAAATGTAAACCATGCTATTTGGGTTTGCTTTCAGCGTATGCATCAAACAGATTGCACCAAGTGGCCTTCAGAGCAGATGTGGCATTTGGCTTGGAGATGAGAGGATGATATAGGCTATCCACACCAACCATACATGAAGTTGCAGTCAATTATTGATCCTTGCAATATTCCTCAGCACTTAACCTTTACACTAGTTGAACGGGATATGAAGTCCGTTTATTGAATGTGTACTTTTATGTTCTTCTCTGGTGACAGCCCCTAATCAATAGTCTCTCTCTCATTAGTTGTGGGGCCCGCGAAGAATATCCTTACCACTGAACATCTGCTGATTAGACGGAGGGCCAGAGACTAGGTGTGTCCCAAATGGCACCCTTTTCCCTAAGTTGTGCACTGGGCTCCCGAGTGGCGCAGTGGTCGAAGACACTGCATTTCAGTACATGAGGCGTCACTGCAGTACCTGGCTCGAATCCAGGCCGCATCGCATTTGGCCGTGATTGGAAGTTCCATAGGGTGGTGCACAATTGGCCCAGAGTTGTCTGGGTTTGGCCCGGGGTAGGCCGTCATTGTAAAAAATTATTTGCTCTTAACTGACTTGCCTAGTTAAATTTAAAAAATTGAACAGGCCTCTATAGGGAAAATGGTGTAGGTTCAGATGCAGACAAAGACTGGGCTAAGATTCCAATGTTACACTCTTAATTGGAATCGTATCATTAATGCTTTCAAAATCAATTTCTCGATCAGGTTGGATGCTTCAAAGCATTCAGCCTCGATAAGAGGGACATTAGTGAAACCGTTGAAATGATTGTGTCAAACATCTCAATTGCGAACGCAGGGTAGTGTGTTTATGCCCATGCAGTTAAAGGAGCCACTACCATAACCCAACTTCCCATTTTCTTTGTTCTTGTGGCCAAGATGTTCCCACTATTAATCACTCCTCCACATCTGTTCATTTTTACACTTTCACCTGAAAATCCTCAGTCTCAAACCAAACCTTCCGCCCCAAAAAAGAAATTACATCCATCTTCAGCACTTCTCTCTCTCCAATTGCCTGACACATCATCTCATTAAAATGTACAAAGAAAACTCCTTTTCTTTATCTCCGATTATCTAATTAGCATCAGGCAGATGGTTTAATAAGCGATATCCACCGCCGTTTAGCCTCCCCAACGCCCTAGCGGAGAACAGTGGAGGAGAAAATCTCTCTCTGGTCGGTAGGCTTGCTCTTTCCCTGTGAATAAACTCTCCGGGGTTCACATTATTGCTTCCTCTGCCTCGGGCTACAGCAGAACCAACGCTCCACTCCGAGTTTAGAGCAATACATAGATAGACTCAAAGTGAATCAAATACTAAGGTGGAATGTTGGTGAGACTGTTTACCAAATACTCACGTACTCTAATCTCTGGTTCCCTGAAGGAAGATGGAAGGAGTGGAATTAGGGATCGGCCCAGGGCGGGTCGGATTTCTCATTTGGTAGTAGGTATATAGGACTGTATTTGGTGATTACTAGCATTGTAAGTTAATGACAAGTTTGTTTTGTAATTGTTTACCTTTTACATTTTTTGGTGAACAGAATGGCATGTCTGGCCACACATATTGCCCGGAACTCTAGTCTAGATCAAGTTGACATAATGCAGCAGGCCTCGTGGCCTTCCTTTCTTGTTCCACCTATGTTACGCTGTTAAACATGACACGATGTGGAGGAGCTAAATAAGTCTGCCTATTATTAAAGGAGAAGAAGTTCAATGTCCAGATTACATTACAGCCCTGATTCTCCTCCTGACATTTCTCTGCTTGGTAATGAGCGAATGCACCAAGTGCCCAGACATGAATGCTCAAGTGAAGTTCGGCAGCAGACAACCTCGGCCGACTGACCGGCCCTACATCCGGAATCTACACAAACAAGAGCTCCGGGCCGGCAGCCAGCTAGCCAGCTCACTCTCTCAGACCAAACAGTGTGAAAGATTTGCTCAATTAACTCTCCAACTTCAGCAGGGCTTTTCCTGCTGGCTAGTGGAGAGGAACAATAATGAGACTGGATTTAGAATAAAAAGATGTGCACATCTACAAAGGGGCAAAGGGGGAGAGAGCTACTCCGGTCTCTCAGATTGACGGTTGGAAATTGCAGAGGTCAGTGCGGTCCGTGAAGCATCACTCCGGCAACCACCGTGGCAAAACAACCCAGCAGAGCCAGACATGGGAGCTGGACTTCCGCTTAGCAAGTTAGTGCTCTCTCTCCGAGCCTTTAGCCCACTATTCCAACTAACACAAATGGGGCCTCCAACGGATGTCACTGGGCGAGGAAAACCTCTCGGTGAGGTGAAAATAATGGGACTCCGCTCACTACTGAATAGCATGAGAGCCTGTTGGAAAACAGGGGAAATGAGAGAGGATGAGGATATTGGACAAGGGTCAGTTCCCTCAGCTTGTCAAATCACTTTCAGAAAAGTAGCAGACTTTTACTGAGCGCCCAGTCGTGGGGGAACTGAAATGAACTGAATACTGCTTTTGCTTTGAGAGATGCTTTGTTTATTGGAGTGTTTGTTTTCTTCTTTAAATCACCTGTCCTGGTAATTGAGTCATTATGAGAGCGGTGAGGTAATCGGAGCATTGGTAATGAAGTAGTCTGTGATTGGGTTAATCAGGTTTTCAAACTCGGAACCCACTACTTACAAAGGGGAAATGGATCATTTCTCCATCAACAATATGTAGATGATCATTAGGGGGAGAGTTCTGCTCAAGTGGCCTTAGGTTAGAGATTTTAACAAGCACTTTCAGTGCCTAATCTAAGCCTTTCGTTTCTCTGCCAACATATGTGAACTACCCATGATGCTAATTGCACTCAGCTGCGAATTGAAACAATATCTAATTGTCTGCTGGATTAATTACGTGTGCACATGTGGCGGTGTGCATTCCTAAACAAGCACCCTCATAAATAATAGCGCATAACAGGTACATCCACGGCAGCAGCTGGGGGTTTTCTAGCCAAGCGATCAGTTTATCATGAATAAAACACGACGACAACCATGCTGCATTTTTTTTCTAAAATGTACATTTGGGGGTCTTAACTTTTTGCTGCGTGTTGTCATCATGAATAATTACTGTAAAACACTCTGCCTGGTGGTGCCTGGTTTTTGCTCTCAAAATATCCATTCTGTCTCTTGTGACATGGAAATACTTTATTTTTAATTGAATTTTTACATTGATCTCTTATGTGTGTGAAGTCCTTGTAGGTGTTGTTTTGTCATAATTAAATATAGCTACTGCCACTGTACAATTTAGGCAATATATTTGTGAAGCTTGCATTTTTTTCATTTACATTTTTGTTATTAAGCAGAGCGTCTTACAGTTGGCATAACATAAGCTGTGTAAGGAATTCTAATGAATACGCTTTTTGACAGTTCTCTGTACCTATTTTCTGAAAACGGAGGAACTCAAGACTTTGTGTTTACGTACACAACATTCTTCAGTTGAAGGAAATTTGTTTAGTCAAATCCTCTTCGTATCTTAAATGTAATTACATCTCTGAACACTCTTGGCAACCTTTGAGTCTTTCGGCAGTTCATGCCGTTTTTAAACTGTTTTACAATCAATTAAACCGAGAGCGACTGAGCTCTGAGATGAAACACTGCACTTTGCTCATCAACAGCATCAAAGACATTTTAGAAATGTACCCAACACATCGTCACAATTACAGCGCGTTGAACTTTCCCAGGTGTCTCAGCACTAAGATCCACACAGATCAGATGGAGGCACTAGCAGGGTTTAATTATTCAACTTTGTGCAGACCTCCATCAAGACTATGACACGCTCCAACGTTGTGAGTTTGCATTAGGAATATTAATGCTCATATTAATTTTGTATTGACCTTTCCCCGCCCGTTCTCCGTTCTGCAGTCCAAACACAGAGAGAGGCCTTTTTTTAATTCCCTGGTCTGGAGAGAGACACAGCTAGGGAGCCAGAGCGTAGTGGCTGCTGGGTAATGAAAACAGACCAAACCCCAAGCAGCTTACTTACACAACATATTAAATCACAACCTCTGAGGTATGTTCCAAACCATCAATACCTACCTGAACTTTATGACCAACCTCAAACATTAACACATAGATGGACTTAAAATCCACATCATACTGTGTTCATTCATCCGCTACAAGACTTTACAGCTTACATTATTTTTTTCTTCCTTGGGAACTTTATTTTACTGTATTATTTAAGGCTTTTAAAATGGTCCTCCAAGATCAACACGAGTTGACTAGTGAGAACAAATTGATGTGTTCATATGAGAATGCCATTCTTGTGCAAGTCTAGACGAGGACTTACTTCAATTATGTTTCCACTGAATTCTTGTTGGGATGTAAGAGCACTTTCATTACCTGCGGTAATAACATACTTAAAATGAAGAGTTTGCAAAGTGATGCCATAATTACTCCATCTCACAACCTATAAAGTGTGGATGATAAAATGTGGGTAAGTAACTGTGTGCTTTACTGTACATTGTTTTCTCAAAGTCTGCCCTTTCAGATGGTAAATGACTTATCCCCAATGCTTGGCCTATTACGGCATTCACTTGAAATGCTGCTAGCCACCATTTTGAATTGTTTACGACTAATTGAAGTCTATTTTCCACACACGTAAACACATCACAACAGTTAGAATCTTGCGGTTCCTCATGAGGTATAGAAGAGTGGTATATCTCTCTGCATGTGCTTCTTTTACCTCACGGACATTGGGGGCCAGACCCACAAAGGAAATGCATTAACCAACCTACCGCTACGTTGTTTTTTCCGAATCGGCCTCTGTGTAAAGATCACTCAGGAGAAATTACATTGCTGCCTTTGATTTAATTAAAGCTAAATATTGGCCAATCGTCACACGCTTGCGCGACGGATGCTTGACACTGTAATTATCTCCCGAGGTGCTTTGTCTTAAAAGGCTGCGTTCGAGCGTGAAACTCAATTCCAACGTTCACTCATCAGGGGCCCCTGTTTTTCTAAAGACTGTTTGCTTACCGTTTCTTTAAGTCATCCGTAAATTAATTGTCAGGCTATAAAAAATTGCCCCTTTTGTGACTTCTTGCCAGTTGGGACATTGAGATGCAAAACACTTGATTAAAAGAGTAATTCAGTCTACTAGAATGGCCTGTTATGTTGTTTCCCGAGAAAACAGTTTATTTTCACTGTTGAGAACTGAGATTTCTAATCTCTGTCTGTTTCTCAATATAATTTCTGTAATTTACAGCAATAACAGTATACAGTATCAACATGTTACAAAAGTAGAAAAGTTGAATGCAGTCCATGATGCTTTATAACATACAGCAACCTTTATACAGTTCATCATGTTTTTGATAGTAGCCTACTGATTGATGTGTATTCCCGCCTCTCTCTCTATGTATGTATTATGTGCTCTCTCGCTCTCTCTGCCTTTACCACCCCCTCTCTTTTCCTCTACCCCCCCCCCCCTCCCTCTCTCTTCCTGTCTCTCTCTGTCTCTGTCTGTTTACTTTTTGAATTATTCACCAATGCCACCGTAGTGACCCGCTCCTTGTCAGCAGTGTAGCCATGGCCCGGTGTACTGTAGGTGCTGAGCTGAGCGGTGCATGTGAGGTGCCAGGCCCAGCCTCCCTTCCCTCACTCTGTCCTCCGCTGTAATTTGTGTCACTGACTGGAGTTTGAAGGGTGTGCTGCACTGTGCTGCACTGTGTCATGGTGTGGCAGAGGCTATGTGTGTGAATTTGCGTCCGTTTGTGCAAGAGAGCGCGTGTGTGTGTGTGTGTGTGTGTGTGTGTGCCCCCTTCCCTCCCATCTGCACAATGTCACAATGAGGAGACGGGCACGGCTCCGGCACTGAGTCCCTCACAGCTGCGACTTGTCACTTTAGTCAGCTCAAATTTTGAGAAAATCAATTCAGAACTTTAATTCTCTTGACTCCCACGCCTGTTCCAGCGCTGCCACCCGGCCACCGCCAGGTCCCCCCACCTCGAAACAGACTCCCGGGGGGGGGGACAAGTCATCAATCTTAAATCACGTCCTCAAAACTAATGGTAGCCGCAGCGCTGGGCCTGCTAAATTGAATTATTGGTGGACGGACAAGAAACTGCTGAGATTATTTTTAAGGAAGGGAAGGAAGCGTAGAGAGAGTCTTAATGACAGGATGTGGGGTGGAGGGATGTGGTCTGAGTGGTGAGGAGAGAGAGAAGCCATAGGCATCACTGGCTAGACTATGTCCTTCATCACTGGTGGCATATTCATGTCCTGTCTGACTCACTCAGCATGGCACAGTAGGCAGACTGGCAGAATACTGTTTGTTACCCACCACCTGGTAGACTATAGCACTGACACATCTAGTTAACTAACCAGCTCTTGATTAATTCAATCCAGTGTTAGTTCTGGGTTAGAACAAAAATGTGGGTCTCCATGAGCAGGGTTGATGAACACTGTTCCTGAAAGACTAGAGAAGGAATCCCCCAGCTCCTGTTGTAGTGGCTGTGTTGTACTGTATTTTTGTACTGAGGGCCTGATGATTAGAGACAGGTCGTGAGTGAGACAGTAAATAACCCTCAAGGGTTCTCCCTTCTCTCTCTTTCTCTCTCCTCGCTCGCATGAGCAACATTTCGGAGTCGTTGACTAACAGTAAGCAACAAAAGGTGAAACTTGATCGTAAATAAGTAAGGCGATGTCAAGTGTATTGCAGGTGGTAAACGTACTACAGTCGATGTCACTCCAGGGGTGTGTTCAGTTACTGCTGCCTTCTGAGCAACACGAAAGTGATGGATGAAAGTTTTGCTTTCCCCCAGCCCAGCGCTGAATTAAATTGAAAGCTACTCTTTATTCCCTCCTGTTTCTCCCGCTCGCTGCTGCAGAATCAGCTTTGTTTGCAATTGATTTAAGCCAGGGGGGTCTTTGTGGAGGAAAAGGGCTGTGATTTCCTCTTGATGGAAAAGATGATTACATTTGTTTTGTCTCTCTCTCCCTTTGCCTATGTCAGTAAATCAGATCAGTGCGCTCCCTTGTCAACACGCGCTCCTTGTTGAGCAGTCAAAGTTAATTTGCAAACGTGCCATTTGGTTTTTTCCCCGGCGTTTCTCACCTGAAAGCCTCAATTTTTCAGCATCCTTGCGGAGCGCTTGTCTTTAAATGAGACGGGGAGGGAGATGGAGAGAGAGGCGGGGAGGGAGAAAGAGTTGTACTTTTATGATGCAGTTTCACTCATTGCACAACTAAGGTGGTTTGGGAAACTTTGAGTCTTGTCTGAAGCAGGTGATGTTTACCTCTGTCTGTCGCTGGCTGTGGATAGGAAGGCATGGTTGTCGATAGGCTTGGTTCTGTGTTGAGGGTTGGTTCTGGGTTGTCAACGCTCTCCCTTTGTACTGGAATAGGAGCTTCCTGTGGGGAAAGAGACTACAGAGCCGTTATTCATCATCCTCTAGCTCTCTCTGCTCTCCTGTCTCCAATGGCAGCAGTCTGTCTCAGGCTCATTCATCATGTGTCCAAACAGGGCCGAGTAGGGAGCTCCTCTCTAACCCTCTGCTACAGAGATGTAATGAAGGCCCTATGGCTGGGCTCTGATAAACATCTCAATGATATCATTATTAACCAGGGTCAATTATGCGGGCTTTATAGTGAGACGTCAACACGTTGATGATATTTCAAGGTTACAGTTCTTTTTTTTTTGTATTTTCGTACTATTCCATTGTCTGAGACAGTTACCTTTACAGTAGCCATGTAACTTTGAAGATTCAAATTGTAAATCACAAGATGTAATTAAGGATGAGGATGTCTGAATTTGTTGTTAGACTCAGTTGGTGTAGCATGGCTCTTGCAACACCAGGATAGTGGGTTTGGTTCCCTGGACCACCCATTTAATAAAAAATTAATGCATGCATGACTAAGTCGCTTTGGATAAATGTGTCACCCAAATGGCATATATTCATTTGTTAACCCTTTACACTTGTACATGTACACGGGTTGAAAATAGCAGATTTGGGCACTAATAAGCCTAAATTGGAACGTTGTGGCTGTACAGTAACATGCTATACATGACGTCAGAGTTCTGGCTCTGAGCTTCACAGCGCTGTATGAGTTTTGACTGACAGACGTTCTGAACTTGAGCACCGCGCGTGACAAGACGTTGCCCCTATCCCTCTCAGTAATTGGGCAACTTTTTTGTTGTCTGAGTGAGGGAAAGGCTGTAAACTTAAGATGACTCAATGTATTTTGAAAGATGAGACGTTGAGGATTATAATAAATAGCGCTTTGATGTCATACAAGCAACCGAAACACCTACTAGTCCAAATGTGCTCTTCACATGTCCAAATCATACAACTCATTTCATATACAGTTGAAGATGGAAGTTTACATACACTTAGGTTGGAGTCATTAAAACTTGTTTCTCAAACCACAAATTTCTTGCAAACTAACTATAGTTTTGGCAAGTCGGTTAGGATTTTAATTTAAGTAATTTTTCCAACAATTGTGTACAGTCCTATGTTGACATAACCTGAAAGGCCGCTCAGCAAGGAAGAAGCCACTGCCTCAAAACAGCCATTAAAACGCCAGACTATGGTTTGCACATGGGGACAAAGATGATACTTTTTGGAAAAATGTCCTCTGGTCTGATGAAACAAAAATAGAACTGTTTGGCCATAATGACCATTGTTATGTTTGGAGGAAAAAGGGGGAGGCTTGCAAGCCGAAGAACACCATCCCAACCATGAAGCACGGAGGTGGCAGCATCATGATGTGGGGGTGCTTTGCTGCAGGAGGGACTGGTGCACTTCACAAAATAGATGGCATCATGAGAGAGGAAGATTATGTGGATATATTGACGCAACATCTCAAGACATCAGTCAGGAAGTTAAAGCTTGGTCGCAAATGGGTCACTCAAATGGACAATGACCCCAAGTACGCTTCCAAAGTTGTGGCAAAATGGTTTAAGGACAACAAATTCAAGGTATTGGAGTGACCATCACAAAGCCCTGACCTCAATCCTTTAGAACATTTGAGGGCAGAACTGAAAAAGTGCGTGCGAGCAATGAGGCCTACAAACCTGACTCAGTTACAGCAGCTCTGTCAGGAGGAATGGACCAAAATTCACCAAACTTATTGTGGGAAGCTTGTGGACGGCTGTCTGAAGGATTTGACCCAAGTTAAACAATTTAAAGGCAATGCTACCAACCACTAATTGAATGTATGTAAACGTCTGATCCACTGGGAATGTGATGAAAGAAATAAAAGCTGAAATAAACCTTTCTCTCTGCTATTATTCTGACATTTCACGTTCTTAAAATAAAATGGTGATCCTAACTGACCTAAGACAGGGAGTTTTTCCTAGGATTAAATGTCAGGAATTGTGGAAAAACTAAGTTTAAATGTAGTTGGCTAAGGTGTATGTAAACTGTCGACTTCAACTGTACATTGTATATGTCTGAACAGAATAAACCTACACTGTTTGTTTCTTGTGAAAAAAAAATTGCAGCGGCACATGCACCTGAATGCGCTCATGACTCCTTTCTACTGTATGCGCACAAAAATGACGATCTGTTTCCTGAATTTCCTTGTGAATGCCTAACACTGTAAGATCATATTTGATAACTTAGCTCGTCATGTTGGCAATAGAACAAGCTTTCAAATGATGGCCACCTGACCCAGATTGCGATTTATAATGGACTGTTTTTGGATTGCATAAACAACAACAGCAATTGTGTGATTGTGGAGATGCAGGATTGTGTTCCAAATTAAACTACAGCCCAGCTAGGAGAACTCAAACCCTCCTAATTTTGTTGTCTTGCGTTGCTCCTACCCCACATTTTTAGGAACAGTCTTAGGTTACTGAATGTATCCAGAATATTTATATTTCGTTATCAACAAATATGGCAAAAAGTACAGTATGCGGCTTTCCTTCAGGCTAATCCTGTTGAGTGATCGAGTTTTAGGGGACTTTTGTCCTCTACAGTAGCTGCCCATTACTACAATGTGTAAATCTCAATGTAACAGTTCTGTGGTCCACAGGAGACGTGTCAATACTCTGAGCCATATAGGTTGTGGCAGTGTTACTTCAGGGACAACATTTGCCTTGAAGTACTGTCTTTCCTCATCTTCAATGTCAGCCCGCGGGGCTCCAACGACAACATATGTTCCCTCTTCAATGTCCTCAAGACGTGGCGGCATCACTAGTCACACAAACCAAACGTTATGCATTGCTGCCCGGGCTTCCGTCTCTCTCTTTTTCTCTCTTCTATCTCTTTTCTCTCCTCTCTCTCCCGCCAAAACAGATGGGGCAAATTACAAGTTGCTGTTATGCCTCAAAAGTACTTTGATGAATATACAGCACGGCGCCACCCACCCACTGTTGAAATGACAAAATCATTAATTGCCGTTGTGCGTAAGCTGCATGGCGCTCAGGAGCGTCTCGCCCAGCGTGAACGGCTGTCGAAAACTCAGTTGTAAAAGATGAATCTGTTGCCTTCAGGTAGGTGATGAAAATCAATGGCAGGAAGAGAGAAAATACTCCTAGCTGTTTGTTTAACCAGAGAATAAAAGAGAGGTGGAACATCCTTGTTTCTCTTCCTCAGGACATGTGTAGTCCTTGAACGTTCCCAGTGTGACCGTGATACTGTACCTTTATCTTAGATGAGAATGAGGAACCACTTGTTATTCATCAATACTGGGGTACAGCATTACTTTTGAGGTATGTACACTACCGGTCCAAATTTTTAGAACACCTACTCATACTAGGGTTTTTCTTTATTTTTGACTATTTTCTACATTGTAGAATAATAGTGAAGACATTAAAGCTATGAAATAATGCATATGGAGTCATGTAGTAACCAAAAAAGTGTTAAACAAATTGAAATATATTTAATATTTGAGATTCTTCAAATAGCCACCCTTTGCCTTTATGACAGCTTTGCACACTCTTGGAATTCTCCCAACCAGCTTCACCTGGAATGCTTTTTAAACTGTCTTGAAGGAGTTCCCACATATGCTGAGCATTTGTTGGCTGCTTTTCCTTCACTCTGCAGTCCGACTCATCCCAAACTATCTCAGTTTGGTTGAGGTTGGGGGATTGTGGGGGCCAGGTCATCTGATGCAGCACTCCATCACTCTTCTTCTTGGTAAAATAGCCCTTACACAGCCTGGAGGTGTGTTGTGTCATTGTCCTGTTGAAAAACAAATTATAGTCCCACTAAACCCAAGCTAGATGGGATGGCATATTGCTGCAAAATGTTGTGGTAGACATGCTGGTTAAGTGTGCCTTGAATTCTAAATAAATCACAGACAGTGTCACCAGCAAAGCAACCTCACACCATAACACCACCTCCTCCATGCTTTATGGCGGGATATACACATGTGGAGATCATCCGTTCACCAACATCGCGTCTCACAAAGACACGGTGGTTGGAACCAAAAATCTCACATTTGGACCGGTCTAATGTCCATGGCTCGTGTTTCTTGGCCCAAGCAAGTCTCTTCTTATTATTGGTGTCCTTTAGTTGTGTTTTCTTTGCAGCAATTCGACCACGAGGCCTGATTCACACAGTCTCCTCTGAACAGTCGATGTTGAGATGTGGCTGCTACTTGAACACTGTGAAGCATTTATTTGCTCTGCAATTTCTGAGGCTGGTAACTCGAATGAACTCATCCTCTGCAGCAGAGGTAACTGGGTCTTCCATTCCTGTGGCGGTCCTCACGAGAGCCAGTTTCATCATAGCGCTTGATGGTTTTTGCGACTGCACTTGAAGAACCTTTCAAAGTTCTTGAAATGTTTCATATTGGCTGACCTTCATGTCTTAAAGTCACGATGGACTTTTCGTTTGTCTTTGCTTATTTGCATATGTGTCTTTGCTTCTTTGCATATGTGCTATTTCATAGTTTTGATGTTTTCACTATTATTTTACAATGTAGAAAATGGTCGAAATAAAGAAAAACAACAAAGAAAAACCCTTGAATCAGTAGGTGTTCTGAAACTTTTGACCAGTAGAGTATATTGTATTTCTCTCATGTGTCCTGTACCAGGCATTTTGCCCCAAAAACCATTTCCCCCTTTCTGTACCACATGGACTTGCATGTTCAAGTGAACGTATTTAGTTGAACTGGGACAGCTTGAAGCAGGTATTTGGACATGTCTGGTCAGAGAGAGAGATGAGACTAAGATATGTAATGTAGTTAACCAAAGTTCAATCAGTACAATTGGTCTGAACGCTTGTTGAACTTCATCAAGCAGCGCAACATTTGTCACTTTTGTTTCCTATTCTACGGGCATAGTGGGAATGAATACAAACGTGGCATCATCAGCATAGCGTCTTGTTCCTTCTTTCCTACTAGCCATGTGTGGAATTTCATTCACCTATTCATTCTTGTAATTATCACCTTCCTCTCTCTTAATAAATGGACGTAAATGTTGGGATGTATTTATATGTCAACTTAACCTCATTCTCCGCTCGCCTTTTTTCAGCAATAGTTTTCGACAACCATCCAGATCCTCACCACCAGCAGCTATAATAACTTTAAGGCCCGTGGAACTCCTTTCCTCCGAACGCGGTGTTTCGATACCAGCGGCCCCACGTAGAGCTACCTGTCATCACGTCATCTGGCTCTGAGGATCTTCCCTCGGAGACGAGGCCATTCCCCAAACCATTTAATAAAGTATCATATTGCATTCCGTCTTTATTGCTCATTGAGTTAAGCCTGTACTCGATCGAATTTGCAGATGGTAATCTCTTAATATGGTGGTTAGTACTCTGTTTCCACTGATCTGTGGGTAGGGTCCTGTGTCTCAGTTGGTAAGATTGCGCTCCTAGAAAAATCAAGGTTGGGGGGTACATTTCCCTCTGCGATCAGATGCACATACTAAAGATACGGCATACATATTAAGATTAGATTGGATCAACTTTATTATCCAACCAGGAGGAAATTCATTTGGTGATGTGCTTAAAAAGGCAGAGTACGTGAAAACATAATAATACACAATCAAATGCATTTGAACGTGCAGCCTACATACGGTACACAGTGAAAGTGAAATATACTGAACACTAAGGAGTCCAATAGGCTATCCATTGTACAGCCTAATGCCTGTTGGAAATGATATCATTATTATATATATTAGAGACATTTCGAGTTTTACGTTCTGTTATTTTTCAAAGGACCTATGGCTAAAGCCCAGTGTCCCCCCCACATCTACTGTACCATGCCCATGGTAGTGATCTATCTGTCTGCTTTCTGTCTAACACCTGCTCTCTCTTTACACACCGTACTACTGTACCATGCCCATGGTAGTGATCTATCTTTCTGCCTTCTGTCTAACACCTGCTCTCTCTTTACACACCGTACTACTGTACCATGCCCATGGTAGTGATCTATCTGTCTGCCTTCTGTCTAACACCTGCTCTCTCTTTACACACCGTACTACTGTACCATGCCCATGGTAGTGATCTATCTGTCTGCCTTCTGTCTAACACCTGCTCTCTCTTTACACACCGTACTACTGTACCATGCCCATGGTAGTGATCTATCTGTCTGCCTTCTGTCTAACACCTGCTCTCTCTTTACACACCGTACTACTGTAACATGCCCATGGTAGTGATCTATCTGTCTGCCTTCTGTCTAACACCTGCTCTCTCTTTACACACCGTACTACTGTACCATGCCCATGGTAGTGATCTATCTGTCTGCCTTCTGTCTAACACCTGCTCTCTCTTTACACACCGTACTACTGTACCATGCCCATGGTAGTGATCTATCTGTCTGCCTTCTGTCTAACACCTGCTCTCTCTTTACACACCGTACTACTGTACCATGCCCATGGTAGTGATCTATCTGTCTGCCTTCTGTCTAACACCTGCTCTCTCTTTACACACCGTACTACTGTACCATGCCCATGGTAGTGATCTATCTGTCTGCCTTCTGTCTAACACCTGCTCTCTCTTTACACACCGTACGACTGTACCATGCCCATGGTAGTGATCTATCTGTCTGCCTTCTGTCTAACACCTGCTCTCTCTTTACACACCGTACGACTGCACCACCACCCAGAATGAATAAAACAGCTTGTGAGGTCGCTGTCAGATATTAGCTAAGCAATAAAAAGCTGAATGTTTGATAAGGTATATTCAGACAGGGATATTATTACATCGTTACATGAGCTAGTGTTTGAGGTTAGGGCCAAAGTTTTTGTGTCACTTTGTCATTTCTCAGTATTGGAGGCCTACAGACAGTATCTGACAATATTGGATTTCAGTCTGGTTTTGAATGAAATACCGCAGGAAAAAAAAAAGTTAATCTCATGTAGATTTCCCTCATCTCGTACTGTAAGTAGGCAGATTGTTATTTATGGAATGTTATACATTTGTGTTCATATGTTATTATTGTAATGTACAATAATTCCATCAGTCCAAAGTTCTATCTTCCACAATGCTTTTTATTTTTATCAGTCTGTCTCTTTCCCTGTTTCTCTCTCTCTCTGCTTCTCTCCCTCTGTTCCTTTTTGTCTTTGATTTCCATTAATCTTTTTTGAGGGCCTTATACAATCCATCTCCCCAGCCATGGGGTATTCCCTGAGGGTGAATTACTCTGGAGGCCTAGTGTGCCCTTGCACTGTATCAGATTGACCCTCGGCTTGTTTGCCATTTTGTATACTGCACTGTTTATTTAACAAGGAGCAGAGTGAGTGTGATTTCCAGGGACGGTCCCTCTGATAGTAGCTTTGACACCCTGCCTGAATAATGACCCTCATTATGGAACCTCTGACAGCTGCTGAAAGGGCTGATTTATGAATATGCTGGGTGCTGTGGAGCTGCTTGGAGCTGCCTGGGACTGCATGGAGACCCACTCCACTCATGCCTCTCACTGGCTCCCCTGGTCTTGCTCCTGGCTAGCTGGCTGGCTACTCCACCACCAGCACCCCTCACACACACACATGTCCACAAAGAGGTGTGTATATGCACACACACACACATGTCCACAAAAAGGTGTGTATACGCACACACACACACATGTCCACGAAGAGGTGTGTATATGCACACACACACACACATGTCCACGAAGAGGTGTGTATATGCACACACACACACACACACATGTCCACGAAGAGGTGTGTATACGCACACACACACACACATGTCCACGAAGAGGTGTGTATATGCACACACACACACATGTCCACGAAGAGGTGTGTATATGCACACACACACACATGTCCACGAAGAGGTGTGTATATGCACACACACACACACACATGTCCACGAAGAGGTGTGTATATGCACACAAACACACATGTCCACGAAGAGGTGTGTATATGCACACACACACACACATGTCCACGAAGAGGTGTGTATATGCACACACACACACATGTCCACGAAGAGGTGTGTATATGCACACAAACACACATGTCCACGAAGAGGTGTGTGTATGCACACACACACACATGTCCACGAAGAGGTGTGTATATGCACACAAACACACATGTCCACGAAGAGGTGTGTGTATGCACACACACACACATGTCCACGAAGAGGTGTGTATATGCACACACACACATGAGAGCTGAGATGGAGGGAAGAAATGCAGAGAGATATGGGTCTAGGTCTGGCTGTATCCTAACCCTCTGAACTTTCGTCTTAACGTTGTAGTCAGGAATGGACATTGACAGTCATGAGTAATTGCTTCAAGCATTGGATTGGTAAGGAAAAAGACAAACGAAAACAACTACAGGTGAATGTATAGTAGTAGCGTGGGTCGTCCCTGAAAAGTTAACAAGTTCCCACGAAAGTTTTTATTTTGTGTTATTTTATTCTGTAATTTTTTTGTCGTGCTGGTATGGAGGCGTCCGCAACACACTTCTGAAGAACTCTCTCCTCTACAACTTCGTGTTTTTCTTTATTGGTCAGTCCTTTATCACCCGAGAGAGAAAAAAATCACCTGAGAGATTAACCCTATACATATTAACCCTTTTTAAAAAGCACACATAAAAGTGTCCGTAAAATAAATGATGAGAGAAAAAAATATTTTTTTCCCTGCCCCAGCAGAATCGATTATGCAACGCTGAAGAAACGCATCTCTCCTACGGTAGGTGCTACAGTAGTTGAGCTTGCCGAGGCCTTGAGAAGAGATGCGGCAGCTCCTGTTTGAGAGTTGGGATATCCAGCTATCCAGATATGCATAAACACTAGACAGGCGGGCGAGAGCTGTGCCGCAGATAAAGCTGTACAAGCCTGTCAGAATCCAGCAGCTCGCCTAGTGATTTATGACCATCCCACTGAAGCTTCCCACCAAATCCACCACTAGCCTTTTGTTTACAGTGGAGATGGCCCTGTTTGACCAGCGCACATACACACACACACACACACACAATACCCTGACAAAACAATATTAGGCGAGCTAGGCTGTCCCCTCATTAGGGCCTTACTGTCAGGCAGGAGACAATACACAGCAGATAAGAACACACAGTTAGAGACACACGGATACACACTATAGCACACACACACTAGATGATGCACAACCAATGAGAGCACACGCAGCCATCAGACAATTAGAAGGAATGGGTACAAGAGAAAGTGATAAAGTTGTGTCAATTTGTTGAATGTCTGTCGAAAGGACACTGTCTGTTGTTTTTCGTCTGTGATATCCCCATTGTCCTGCAGGGGCCTTACTGTATATGATTATGTCTCTCTCTCACCTACTATCTTTGGTCTCCCTTGGTCTATGGCAACCAGACTCGAGCGCAACTTGACTTTCCATACAATCTGAATTTCTTATGTTCACAGCATGTAATCTCAGAGATTCTCAAAGAACTGAATGATAAACTGAGCGGCTATCTGTAGAGAACTACAGGTAACTGCCAAAATAAAGGGAACACCAACGTGAAGCTCCTGAAAGGAAAGGGTCACCCATTTTGAATGTTATATTGTTTTTGTGCATGTCTGAGTGATGTTCTATCTATTCCCATGATTTCATGTGTATCTGAGTTATTGGCGTTCAAGCAGGCAGAAATCCGCCCAGTATGACATAGCACTGTGATAAAGTCTCTCTCACTACACTGGAAGTTAAGAGGAACACGATGTTTAGATGGTGAAAACGTCCATTATACATGTCAGATATCAATACTGTCCGATGTCATAACTCGGGAGGATGTCTTCTCTCGAATGAGCCATTGATCCTATTTTTGCGATGTACCTACCTCGAGAAGAAGTTTGGAACTACCAAGACTCTTCTTAGAGTCGGGGGAAAAGGGCCTTGGTCAGGGATGTGACCAAGAACCCAATGGTCACTCTCCAGAGTTCCTCTGTGGAGATGGGAGAACCTTCCAGAAGAACAACCATCTCTGCAGGACACCAATCAGGCCTTTATGGTAGAGTGGGCATACGAAAGCCACGCCTCAGTAAAAGGCACATGACAGCCCGCTTTGAGTTTGCCAAAAGGCACCTAAAGGACTCTCAGATCATGAGAAACTCAATTGAACCTCTCTTAAGAGACTGAAAATAGCTGCGCAGCGACGCTCCCATCCAACCTGACAGAGCTTGAGAGGATCTGCAGAGAAGAATGGGAGAAACTCCCCGAATACAGGTGTGCCAAGCATGTAGCGTCATATCCAAGAAGACTCAAGGCTGTAATCGCTGGCAAAGGTGCTTCAACAAAGTCTGAATACTAATGTAAATGTGATTATTATTTTTTTTTTTATACATTTGCTAACATTTCTAAAAACCTGTTTTTGCTTTGTCATTATGGGGTATTGTGTGTAGATTGGTGAGGGAAAAAACAAATGAATACGTTTTAGAATAAGGCTGTAGCGTAAAGAAATGTGGAAAAGTCAATATTTGTCGAATACACTGTAACTAGCTACATTACATTCTGATATTGTCTTTGGTATTGTTGTGTGTAGCTATGTTTGCTATGTTTGCTAGCCAGGCCATAGAGAGAGCATGCAATGTTGTGGATTTTGTAGTCGACTTGGCTGCAACAGATTTCCACAACAATTTTTCATGTTGCTACCAATCTTATTATAATGCCAAAATTAAACATTTGTTCACAAAAAATATGATTCTCACATATTAGTGTTTTTTAGAACTGTAAATTAAAGGAAGGAGTGGTTTTGGGTGGATTTTTCCTTTATTAGGGCATTTGACCCCCATGAGCCGCCAGAACAGCTTCAATGCGCCTTGGCATAGATTTTACAAGTGTTTGGATCTATATTGGAGGGATGCGACATCATTCTTCAACACCATTCTTAAAGAATCTCCCATGTGTTCAATTGGGTTGAGAATCTGGTGACTGAGACACACAGACAGACACACACACACACACACACACACTTTGATCCCCGCATGCTCATATGAGACCCCTCTTTCAAAGTCACTGAAATCTCTTCGAGCCATGGTAGCCAAAATTTGGGGCAACTGGGCATTTTTATACATGACCCTAAGCATGATGGGATGTTAATTGCTTATTTAGCTCAGGAACTACAAATCAAATAAAAAATTATTTCTCATATGCGCTGAATACAACCGGAGTAGATGTAAGCATGAAATGCATATCCACGAGTCCTTTCCCAACAATGCAGAGTTAAGAAGTAAAAACATTTGAAAATAAACATGTAAAATACTAACACAAAATAGCAATAACGAGGCTATATACAAGGAGTCCCGGTACCGAGTCAATGTCCAGGGGTACTATGCAGGTAGGGGTGAAAGTGATTCGTCAATCAGGATTGATAATTAACAGAGTAGTAGCTGCGTATGTGGAGAGTGTGAAAGTGTGTGTGTGTGTGTGCGGCGTCAATATGCATGTGTATTTGTGTTTTGTGTGTGTGTATTGAAGAGTCATTGTAAGTATGTGGCGCCGACGGCGAGTGTCTGGAAGCACCTGTTTTCAATATACTTTGTATCCCTCATTTTCTCAAGTGTTCCCTTTATTTTGGCAGTTACCTGTAGGTATGCACCAGTTCTGAGGGTTGTCAAATTATTGATACAATTATTTGTGGTAGTTTGCCTTTTTTACAGTAATGATTACTGTGGTGGGGATGGCTGCAGCTCTCCCGTGGGACCGGAATGGCTGTTACTGCATTGATGAACCCAGGGACACACAGAGATCTATCTGCATGCTTCTCTGATGTTCCGTTCTCTGTATCTCACATTAAAAAGCCTGGATAAAAGGTAAGGAATATGCTTTATTAACTTTAAATATGCATGATGTTTCAGAGGAAAGTGCTGCAGCACGACATCAGGAATGTCCAAAAGCTTGACTACTTATTTTTCTATTTTTCAAGAACTGTAAATAATTGAAAACAGAGCGAATAGGCAAGAGGGTGGAGAAAGACAGAAAAAAGACCAGCTCTGGCACATTCTGCATAAGCACGTCCTTATTAGTGACCTTGAATGCCCTGGGAAATAAAAACCAAAGTTGCACAGAGACGGGGACATCGAGCTTTCTCTCTCACAGTAACAATATTGCAGCCCTTGCATGAAGAAACAACTTTTGTCCCTTGTACAACAGTCGAGAGCTTATCCCCAGTGATTTGGACTTGTCACAGAGAGTCTAGAGTCAAAGGCTACGGTGATATGCCCTCTTGCTTTATCCTACAACACAGCAGCTCTCAGCCCCATTCAGGTGTCCATAACACCCTTACAGCCTGACCCCGCAACAAGTAAAGACCAGGGCCCTGATTCACAAAACCTTAAGACATTTCTTCTTTTTGGGAGACCCGACCAAATTCACAGAGAAATGTGAGTTATAGATCTGTCATTCTATGCTTCCTGTTCTTAAGTTTTGTTTTTGCTCTTTTACTTTCAGTTTTGTACACCAGCTGAAAATACTGTATTTTTGGTTATGGAAAATATGTTTTACACGGTTTAGATGGTACAATGATTCTCTAAACTCTACTTGCTTGTTTTGTCACTAACTGAAATCAAGTGAACTATTAGAATTTTAGCAATCAGGAAATGGCAGAGCGATTTCTGCATTGTGCATCTTTAACTTTATTCTTAGAAGAAACTTACGAAATAAAGTTATTGAAAGTGTTCTTAAGTTTCTTCCTAAGAAAATATGTTTCTTCCTAAGAAAATAGTTCAGAAGAAATTAGATTCTTGAAATTAAAGTTTTGGGATTTCTTAATGGAAATGTTCTTAATTCCAAGATTGCTAAAACCTTGTCTAAAACTCATGGAAAACTTAAACAGTGAGAAAATAAGCTAATGGAAGCAATTTAACATTAACTTCGTCTGAAAGTTTCAGTTTTGATTGTTTAAAATCCAAAGACATGAGAATTGAGCTCAGGTGCATCCTGTTTCCATTGGTAATCCTTGATAATCCTTGATGTCCACCTGTGGTAAATTCAATTGGTAAATTCAATTGATTGGACATGATTTGGAAAGGCACACACATGTCTATAAAAGGTCCCACAGTTGACAGTGCATGTCAGAGCAACATTTCTGCAGCATTGAAGGTCCCCAATGAACAAAGTGGGCTTTATCATTCTTAAATGGAAGAAGTTTGGAACCACCAAGACTCTTCCTAGAGCTGGCTGCCCGGCCAAAATGAGCAATCGAGGGAGAAGGGCCTTGGTCATGAAGGTGACCAAGAATCCGATGGGAATTCTGATAGAGCTCCAGAGTTCCTCTGTGAAGATGGAAGAACCTTAAAGAAGGACAACGATCTCTGCAGCACTCCACCGATCAGGCCTTTATGGTAGAGTGTCCAGACGGAAGCCACTCCTCAATAAAAGGTATATGGCAGCCCGCTTGAAGTTTGCCTAAAAGAACCTAAAGGACTCTCAGACCATGACAAACAAGATTCTCTGGTCTGATGAAATTAAGATTTAACGCTTTGGCCTGAATGCCAAGAGTCACATCTGGGGGAAACTAGGTACCGTCCCTATGGTGAAGCATGGTGGTGGCAGCATCATGCTGTGAGGATGTTTTTCAGCAGCAGGGACTGGGATACTAGTCAGGATCAAGGGAAAGATGAACGGAGCAAAGTACAGAGAGATCCTTGATGAAAACCTGCTCCAGAGCACTCAGGACCTCAGACTGGGGCAAAGGTTAACCTTTCAACAGTACAACGACCCTAAGCACACAGCCAAGACAACACAGGAGTGGCTTCGGGACAAGTCTCTGAATGTCCTTGAGTGGCCCAGCCAGAGCCCGGACTTGAGCCCTATCAAACATCTCTTGAGAGACCTGAAAATAGCTGTGCAGCAACGCTCCCCATCCAACATGACAGAGCTTGAGAGGATCTCCAGAGAAGAATGGGAGAAACTCCCTAAAAACAGGTGTGCCAAGCTTGTAGCGTTATACCCAAACAACGTCTTAAGTGAGAAGTAGGAATTGATCTGAAGCTGAAAATTAAAGGAAATTTACACAAGCACCACAATATCTACCTTACCCATGTTCTTCGCTAGGTTTTCCAGCACCCAGCATTGATCTATTACTGTAGCTATGTTGGTCTATTGAACTTCAAACAATGCTGTTGCTGCAAGTTGCTCAGGATTCAAACCTTCTCTAATAGCCTAATTCATGCTCTTCAGTGTAATAATGGACTTCACGGTGTCCTGCTATTAAAAATAATAACACACACAACTGGTCAAACGTTTTAGAAAACCAGGAGAGTGATGGAGTGCTGCGTCAGATGACCTGGCCTCCACAATCCCCCGACCTCAAACAAATTGAGATGGTTTGGGATTAGTCGGATCGCAGAGTGAAGGAAATGCAGCCAACAAGTGTTCAGCATGTGTGGAAACTCCTTCAAGACTGTTGGAAAAGCATTCCAGGTGAAGCTGGTTGAGAGAATACCCAGTGTGTGCAAAGCTGTCATCAAGGCAAAGGGTGGCTATTTGAAGAATCTCAATTTTTTTAAACATTTTTATTTGTTTAACACTTTTTTGCTTACTACACTTCCATATGTGTCATTTCATAGCTTTGACGTCTTCACTATTACTCTAGAACGTAGTAAAAATAAAGAAACATTGTTGAATGAGTAGGTGTTCTAAAACTTTTGACTGGTAGTGTATATATCAAATCAAACATAACTGTCATGTTGTGTCTTGTCTCTGTCCTTTCCCTTCACCCTGTCTCCCTCTGCTGGTCGTATTAGGTTACCTTTCTCCCCCGCTTTCCCCCAGCTGTTCCTTGTCTCCTCTAACTACCCATTCACCCCGTTTCCCACCTGTTCCCTTTTTCCCTCTGATTAGGTCCCTATATCTCTCTCTGTTTCTGTTCCTGTCCTTGTCGGATTCTTGTTTGTGTTTCATGCCTGAGCCAGACTATCGTCATGTTTGCTGTAACCTTGTCCTGTCCTGTCGGAATCTGCCGGTCTATCTGAGCCTACCTATGTTTTGTTATTAAAGAAGCTCTGTTTAAGTTAGTTCGCTTTTGGGTCCTCATTCACTCACCATAACAGAAGAATCCGACCAAGAATGGACCCAGCGACTTCGGATCCTCTCCACTCAGCCGTCGGGATCCAGGGAGCGATGCTAGGCAGACACGAGCAGGAAGTGTCTGCTGCTCGACATGCCGTTGAGACCCTGGCCACCCAAGTCTCCAACCTCACAGAACAGGTTCACCATCTCCGCCTCGATCCACCGGCCACTTCCAGGGCTTTCGAATCTCCGGAGCCCAGAATCAATAACCCGCCGTGTTACTCTGGGGAGCCCACTGAATGCCGCTCGTTCCTCACCCAGTGTGATATTGTGTTTTCTCTCCAGCCCAACACTTACTCCAGGAGCACTGCTCGTGTCGCCTACGTCATATCTCTCCTTATTGGACGGGCTCGTGAGTGGGGCACGGCAATCTGGGAGGCAAGGGCTGAGTGTACTAACCAGTATCAGGACTTTAAGGAGGAGATGATACGGGTTTTTGATCGATCTGTTTTTGGGGAGGAGGCTTCCAGGGCCCTGTCTTCCCTATGTCAAGGTAATCGATCCATAACAGACTACTCTATTGAGTTTCGCACTCTTGCTGCCTCCAGTGGCTGGAACGAGCCGGCTTTGCTCGCTCGTTTTCTGGAGGGTCTCCGCGCAGAGGTAAAGGATGAGATTCTCTCCCGGGAGGTCCCTTCCAGCGTGGATTCCCTGATTGAACTCGCTATTCGCATTGAGCGACGGGTTGATCTGCGTCACCGAGCTCGTGGAAAGGAGCTCGCGTTCTCCGTTGCCCCCCTCTCCGCATCACTACCATCTTCCTCTGCCGGCTCGGGAGCTGAGCCTATGCAGCTGGGAGGTATCCGCATCTCGACTAAGGAGAGGGAACGGAGAATCACCAACCGCCTCTGTCTCTATTGCGGTTCTGCTGGTCATTTTGTCACTTCATGTCCAGTAAAAGCCAGAGCTCATCAGTAAGCGGAGGGCTACTGGTGAGCGCTACTACTCCTGTCTCTCCTTCAAGATCCTGCACTACCTTGTCGGTCCATCTACGCTGGACCGGTTCGTCAGCTTCCTGCAGTGCCTTAATAGACTCTGGGGCGGAGGGCTGTTTTATGGACGAGACCTGGGCTCGGGAACATGACATTCCTCTCAGACAGTTAAGGGAGTCCACGGCCTTGTTCACCCTGGATGGTAGTCCTCTCCCCAGGATTCAGCGTGAGACGCTACCTTTAACCCTCACTGTTTCTGGTAATCATAGCGAAACCATTTCTTTTTTGATTTTTCGTTCACCTTTTACACCTGTTGTTTTGGGCCATCCCTGGCTAGTTTGTCATAATCCTTCCATTAATTGGTCTAGTAATTCTATCCTCTCCTGGAACGTCTCTTGTCATGTGAAATGTTTAATGTCTGCTATCCCTCCTGTTTCCTCTGTCTCTTCTTCACAGGAGGAGCCTGGTGATTTGACAGGGGTGCCGGAGGAATATCACGATCTGCGCACGGTGTTCAGTCGGTCCAGGGCCACCTCTCTTCCTCCACACCGGTCGTATGATTGTAGTATTGATCTCCTTCCGGGAACCACTCCCCCCCGGGGTAGACTATACTCTCTGTCGGCTCCCGAACGTAAGGCTCTCGAGGATTATTTGTCTGTAGCTCTTGACGCCGGTACCATAGTCCCCTCCTCCTCTCCCGCCGGAGCGGGGTTTTTTTTTGTCAAGAAGAAGGACGGGTCTCTGCGCCCCTGCATAGATTATCGAGGGCTGAATGACATAACAGTTAAGAATCGTTATCCGCTTCCTCTTATGTCTTCAGCCTTCGAGATCCTGCAGGGAGCCAGGTTTTTCACTAAGTTGGACCTTCGTAACGCTTACCATCTCGTGCGCATCAGGGAGGGGGACGAGTGGAAGACGGCGTTTAACACTCCGTTAGGGCACTTTGAATACCGGGTTCTTCCTTTCGGCCTCGCTAACGCTCCAGCTGTCTTTCAGGCATTAGTCAATGATGTCCTGAGAGACATGCTGAACATCTTTGTTTTCGTTTACCTTGACGATATCCTGATTTTTTCACCGTCACTCCAGATTCATGTTCAGCACGTTCGACGTGTCCTCCAGCGCCTTTTAGAGAATTGTCTTTTTGTGAAGGCTGAGAAGTGCACTTTTCATGCCTCCTCCGTCACATTTCTCGGTTCTGTTATTTCCGCTGAAGGCATTAAGATGGATCCCGCTAAAGTCCAAGCTGTCATTGATTGGCCCGTCCCTAAGTCACGCGTCGAGCTGCAGCGCTTTCTCGGCTTCGCGAACTTCTATCGTCGTTTCATCCGTAATTTCGGTCAGGTGGCCGCTCCTCTCACAGCCCTTACTTCTGTCAAGACGTGCTTTAAGTGGTCCGTTTCCGCCCAGGGAGCTTTTGATCTCCTCAAGAATCGTTTTACATCCGCTCCTATCCTTGTTACACCTGACGTCTCTAGACAGTTCGTTGTCGAGGTTGACGCGTCAGAGGTGGGCGTGGGAGCCATTCTTTCTCAGCGCTCCCTCTCTGACGACAAGGTCCACCCATGCGCGTATTTTTCTCATCGCCTGTCGCCGTCGGAACGTAACTATGATGTGGGTAACCGCGAACTGCTCGCCATCCGGTTAGCCCTAGGCGAATGGCGACAGTGGTTGGAGGGGGCGACCGTTCCTTTTGTCGTTTGGACTGACCATAGGAACCTTGAGTACATCCGTTCTGCCAAACGACTTAATGCGCGTCAGGCGCGTTGGGCGCTGTTTTTCGCTCGTTTCGAGTTCGTGATTTCTTATCGTCCGGGCTCTAAGAACACCAAGCCTGATGCTTTGTCTCGTCTCTTCAGTTCTTCAGTAGCCTCCACTGACCCCGAGGGGATTCTCCCTGAGGGGCGTGTTGTCGGGTTGACGGTCTGGGGAATTGAGAGGCAGGTAAAACAAGCGCTCACTCACACTCCGTCGCCGCGCGCTTGTCCTAGGAACCTTCTTTTCGTTCCCGTTCCTACTCGTCTGGCCGTTCTTCAGTGGGCTCACTCTGCCAAGTTAGCCGGCCACCCTGGCGTTCGGGGTACGCTTGCTTCCATTCGCCAGCGTTTTTGGTGGCCCACCCGGGAGCATGACACGCGTCGTTTCGTGGCTGCTTGTTCGGTCTGCGCGCAGACTAAGTCCGGTAACTCTCCTCCTGCCGGCCGTCTCAGGCCGCTTCCTATTCCCTCTCGACCGTGGTCTCACATCGCCTTAGATTTTGTCACCGGACTGCCTTCGTCAGCGGGGAAGACTGTTATTCTTACGGTTGTCGATAGGTTCTCTAAGGCGGCCCATTTCATTCCCCTTGCTAAGCTTCCTTCTGCTAAAGAGACGGCACAAATCATCATCGAGAATGTTTTCAGAATTCATGGCCTTCCGTCAGACGTCGTTTCGGACAGAGGTCCGCAATTCACGTCTCAATTTTGGAGGGAGTTTTGCCGTTTGATTGGGGCTTCCGTCAGTCTCTCTTCCGGCTTTCACCCCCAGTCTAACGGTCAAGCAGAACGGGCCAATCAGACTATTGGTCGCATCTTACGCAGTCTTTCTTTTCGCAACCCTGCGTCTTGGTCAGAACAGCTCCCCTGGGCAGAATACGCCCACAACTCGCTTCCTTCGTCTGCGACCGGGCTATCTCCTTTTCAGAGTAGCCTCGGGTACCAGCCTCCGCTGTTCTCATCTCAGTTCGCCGAGTCCAGCGTCCCCTCCGCTCAGGCTTTTGTCCAACGTTGCGAGCGCACCTGGAAGAGGGTCAGGTCTGCACTTTGCCGTTATAGGACGCAGACTGTGAGGGCTGCTAATAAGCGTAGAACTAAGAGTCCTAGATATTGTCGCGGTCAGAGAGTTTGGCTCTCCACTCAGAACCTTCCCCTTAAGACGGCTTCTCGCAAGTTGACCCCGCGGTTCATTGGTCCGTTCCGTATTTCTCGGGTCATTAATCCTGTCGCAGTTCGACTTCTTCTTCCGCGATACCTTCGTCGCGTCCACCCGGTCTTCCACGTCTCCTGCATTAAGCCCGTTCTTCGCGCCCCCGCTCGTCTTCCCCCCCCCCCCCCCATCCTTGTCGAGGGCGCACCCATCTACAGGGTCCGCAGGATTTTGGACATGCGTCCTCGGGGCCGTGGTCACCAGTACCTTGTCGATTGGGAGGGGTACGGTCCTGAGGAGAGGAGTTGGGTTCCCTCTCGGGACGTGCTGGACCGTGCGCTGATCGAGGATTTCCTCCGTTGCCGCCAGGTTTCCTCCTCGAGTGCGCCAGGAGGCGCTCGGTGAGTGGGGGGGTACTGTCATGTTGTGTCTTGTCTCTGTCCTTTCCCTTCACCCTGTCTCCCTCTGCTGGTCGTATTAGGTTACCTTTCTCCCCCGCTTTCCCCCAGCTGTTCCTTGTCTCCTCTAACTACCCATTCACCCCGTTTCCCACCTGTTCCCTTTTTCCCTCTGATTAGGTCCCTATATCTCTCTCTGTTTCTGTTCCTGTCCTTGTCGGATTCTTGTTTGTGTTTCATGCCTGAGCCAGACTATCGTCATGTTTGCTGTAACCTTGTCCTGTCCTGTCGGAATCTGCCGGTCTATCTGAGCCTACCTATGTTTTGTTATTAAAGAAGCTCTGTTTAAGTTAGTTCGCTTTTGGGTCCTCATTCACTCACCATAACAATAACAATAGCGAGTCTATATACAGGGGGTCCAGCAGTCTTATGCCTTGTGGGTAGAAGCTTTTAGGGCCCTCTTCACGACCGTCTTGGTGTGTTTGGACCATGATAGTTTGTTGGTGATGTTCGGCCTGCCCTAGTACACGATCAGCTCCTTTGTCTTGCTCACATTGAGGGCGAGGTTGTTGTCCTGGCACCACACTGCCAGTTCTCTGACCTTCTCCCTATAGGCTGTCTCATCGTTGTCGGTGATCAGGCCTACCACTGTTGTGTCGTCAGCAAACTTAATGATGGTGTTGGAGTTGTGTTTGGCCTTGCCATCTTGGGTGAACAGGGACTACAGGAAGGGACTAAGTACACACCCCTGAGGGGCCCCAGTGTTGAGGATCAGCGTGGCAGTTGTTGCTACCCTTACCACCTGGGGGCGGCCCGTCAGGAAGTCCAGGATCCAGTTGCAGAAGAAGGTGTTTCGTGGGCTCTATGGTGTTGAACGCTGAGCTGTAGGCAATGAACAGCATTCTCACTTAGGTGTTCCTTTTGTCCACGAGGGAAAGGGCAGTGTGGAGTGAGATTGAGATTGCGACATCTGTGCATCTGTTGGGGCAGTATGCGAATTTGAGTGTGTCTAGGGTATCCGGCAGGATCCTGTTGATGTGAGCAATGACCAGCCTTTCAAAACACTTCATGGCTACGGACGTGAGTGCTATGGGGCGGTTCTCATTTAGGGAAATTACCTTAGCTTCCTTGGGCACATGGACTATGTGGTCTGCTTGAAACATGTTGGTATTACAGACTCAGTCAGGTAGAGGTTGAAAATGTCAGGGAAGACAGTTGCTCAGCACATGCTTTGAGTACACGTCCTGGTTTCATCAGACCAGAGAATCTTATTTGTCATGGTCTGAGAGTCCTTTAGGTTCCTTTTGGCAAACTCCAAGCGGGCATGTGCCTTTTACTGAGGACTGGCTTCCACCTGGCCACTCTACCATTAAGGCCTGATTGGTGGAGTGCTGCAGAGATGTCCTTCTTTAAGGTTCTCCCATCTCCACAGATGAACTCTGGAGTTCTGTGACCATTGGACTCTTGGTCACCTCCCAGACCAAGGCCCTTCTCCCCCGATTGCTCAGTTTGGCCTGGCGGCCAGCTCTAGGAAGAGTTTTGGTGGTTCCAATCTTCTTCCATTTAAGAATGATGGCCACTTTATTCATTGGGGACCTTCAAAGCTGCAGAAATGTTTTGGTACCATTCCCCAGATCTATGTCTCAACACAATCCTGTCTCGGAGCTCTACGGACAATTCCTTCCACCTCATGGCTCGGTTTTTGCTCTGACATGCACTGTCAACTGTGGGACCTTTTATAGACAGGTGTGTGCCTTTCTAAATCATGTCCAATCAATTGAACAAGTGGACTCCAATCAAGTCGTAGATACATCTCAAGGATGATCAATGGAAACAGGATGCACCTGAGCTATATTTCGGGTCTCATAGCAAAGGGTATGAATACTTATCTAAATAAGTTATTTTAGTTTTTTAGTTTTTAATGCATTTGCCAACATGTCTAAAAACCTGTTTTCACTATGTCATTATGGGGTATTGACTTGCAAAGAAAAAGCCAAATGTCAGACTGGCCAATCAAAAGGAAAGATAACGATAGAACATAGACACTGGACAAAGGAACTCTGCCTAGAAGGCCAGCATCCCCGGAGTCACCTCTTCACTGTTGATGTTGAGACTGGACAGAGGAACTCTGCCTAGAAGGACAGCATCCCCGGAGTCACCTCTTCACTGTTGATGTTGAGACTGGACAGAGGAACTCTGCCTAGAAGGCCAGCATCCCCGGAGTCACCTCTTCACTATTGATGTTGAGACTGGACAGAGGAACTCTGCCTAGAAGGCCAGCATCCCCGGAGTCACCTCTTCACTGTTAACGTTGAGACTGGTGTTTTGCGGGTACTATTTAATGAAGCTGCCAGTTGCGGACTTTTGAGGCGTCTGTTTCTCAAACTAGACACTCTAATGTACTTGTCCTCTTGCATAGTTGTGCACTGGGGCCTACCACTCCTCTTTCTATTCTGGTTAGAGCCAGTTTGTGCTGTTCTGTGAAGGGAGTAGTACACAGCGTTGTACGAGATCTTCAGTTTCTTGGCAATTTCTAACATGGAATAGCCATCATTTCTCAGAACAGGAATAGACTGACGAGTTTCAGAAGAAAGTTATTTGTTTCTGGCCATTTTGAGCCTGTAATCGAACCCACAACTGCTGATGCTCTAGATACTCAGCTAGTCTAAAGAAGGCCAGTTGTATTGCTTCTTTAATCAGAAAAACAGTTTTCAGCTGTGCCAACATACTTGCAACAGGGTTTTCTAATAATCAATTAGCCTTTTAAAATGCTAAACTTGGATTAGCTAACACAACGTGCCATTGGATCACAGGAGTGATAGTTGCTGATAATGGGCCTCTGTATGCCTATGTAGATATTCCATAAAGAATTTTAATGGAACATTGTGCTTTTCTTTCAAAAACAAGGACATTTCTAAGTGACCCCAAACTTTTGAACGGCAGTGTATATAATAGCATAAGGCCGTATATATTTTTAGATATTGTTCAAGTGTATTTTTAGATATAGGCCTATTGTTCAAGTGTATTTTTGTAGCGTCACCGTCTATATTGCAAAAATACACACATCTTTAAGCTATGTATTAGTTTTGAGGTAATAAACATTTTTACATTTTAGTCATTTAGCAGACTTACAGGAGCAATTAGGGTTGTCACCTGTCAGGGCAATGAGATTGAGATTGTAACCTCATGTAAATATCTTGGAATTTTGGGATTGGGATTTTATTTTAGGAATAAGGCCTGTTTTTCTTTTGAAGCCAGAAGGAGGCTAGTATAGGCTACATTTATGCCTTTACTAGACTATGGGGATATTTTATATATGAATGCTTCCGCTCAGTGTTTGAGATCAATTGACACCCTTTACCTAGCACTTTGAGATTTATTTTAAACTGCAAAACCCTTACGCACCACTGCACTTTGTATACCAGGGTTGGCTGGCCTTCTCTAGTCACTTGTAGGCTCAGTCACTGGTATACTTTTATTTACAAAGCCATTTTGGGTTTACTACCTTTTTATTTGGGCATTTCTATTGTTCAGAAATGTGGTGGGTACTCTCTTCGTTCGCTGGACTTTATCCTGCTAACTGTTCCAAATGTCCCAACTGAAATTGGTAAAAGGGCTTTTATGTACTCTGCGCCATCGTCATGGAACGCCTTACAAAATACTTTTAAACTGGAAGAACTTTGGTATTTTTAAATCACTGATGAATGACCTTGAAACTGATTCTCAGTGCCTCTTTGCTTGACATCATGGGAAAATCAAAAGAAATCAGCCAAGACCTTTGTAGACCTCCACAAGTCTGGTTAAACCGTGGGAGCAATTTCCAAACACCTGAAGGTACCACATTCATCTGTACAAACAATAGTACGCAAGTATAAACACCAAGGGACGACACAGCCATCATACCACTCAGGAAGGAGACGTGTTCTGTCTCCTACAGGTAAATGTACTTTGGTGCGAAAAGTGCAAATCAATCCCAGAACAACAGCAAAGGACCTTGTGAAGATGCTGGAGGAAACAGGTACAAAGTATCTATATCCACAGTGAAACGAGTCCTATATCGACATAACTTGAAAGGCCGCTCAGCAAGGCAGAAGCCGCTGCTCCAAAACTGCCAGAAAAAAGCCAGACTATGGTTTGCAACAGCACATGGGGACAAAGATTGTACTTTTTTGAGAAATGTCCTCTGGTCTGATGAAACAGAAATAGAACTGTTTGGCCATAATGACCATCGTTATGTTTGGAGGAAAAAGGGGGAGGCTTGCAAGCCGAAGAACACCATCCCAACTGTGAAGCACAGGGGTGGCAGCATCATGTTGTGAGGGTGCTTTGCTGCAGGAGGGACTGGTGCACTTCACAAAATAGATGGCATCATGAGGTAGGAACATTTTGTGGATATATTGAAGCAACATCTCAAGACACCAGTCAGGAAGTTAAAGCTTGATCGCAAATGGGTCTTCCAAATGGACAATGACCCCAAGCATACTTCCAAAGTTGTGGCAAAATGGCTTAAGGACACAACAAAGTCAAGGTATTGGAGTGGCCATCACAAAGCCCTGACCTCAATCCTATGAAACATTTGTGGGCAGAACTGAAAAAGCGTGTGCGAGCAAGGAGGCCTTACAAACCTGACTCAATTACACCAGTTCTGTCAGGAGGAATGGGCCAAAATTCACCCAACTTATTGTGGGAAGCTTGTGGACAGCTACCCAAAACGTTTGACCCAAGTTAAACAAGTTAAAGGCAATGCTACCAAATACTAATTGAGTGCATGTAAACTTCTGACCCACTGGGAATGTGATGAAAGAAATACAAGCTGAAATAAATAATTCTCTCTACTATTATTCTGACATTTCACATTCTTAAAATATAGTGGTGATCCTAACTGACCTAAGACAGGGAATTTTTACTAGAATTAAATGTCAGGAATTTTGAAAAACTGAGTTTAAATGTACTTGGCTAAGGTGTATGTAAACTTCAGACTTCAACTGTAATTAAAGTTAGGCTATAAAAATGGAGTTGCACTCTACATACAAGCTCCCAGTAATTTATTGGGTAAACCACCAACGTTTCGGCATCACTGTGCCTTCTTCACAGCTTAGTGTTATTAGAAGGGGGATTCCCACTAGCATGATGCACTATACTACTCACCAAAGCTTCCCACGGTAATGTAAATAGATAAATACATAAATACATAAACGGACCATGCAAAGCTGGCAGCATCGTTCTTTGTAGTCCCTTCTGATTTACCAGTGAAGCTGAAAATCAGCTTTGCTGCCTGCTACAGCTAATGTGTCAAATCCAGTGCTATTTCATCCCCTCTCCCTCTTTCTCTCTCTCTACCAAATGAGTGACATAAAATGTTTTTTATCGTGCATGTTATTTGCCCTTTGTTCATTTATACGCCGGGAAGTTGTTCATCATCTCTACCTCGCCCGGCTAGGCTAAGCACTATTTAAATCCAAAACGGGTCCAAATGAATAAACAGCATGTATTTACCCAGCATCATTGCCTTGTCATGTCGGCCTGGCAACGCTAATGGGCCTGCTGACTGTGGCTCTATTTATGAGTGTAATTTCAGCTCTGTTATTTATTATTGGCCCAATAATAAGTACGTCGCCCTTGCTTCATTATCTCTCTCACTACAGTCGCCTCTCCCTTTCTCTTGATGTATCGTCGTCTTCCTGAATTTTAATTGAACAGAAATGTGCCATTATAGCCGAACCGCAGTAATCCCATCAAAGTCTGTCCTTCACGCTCCTCTTACAATGATGCATTGACACGAGGACCACTAATAAACGAAGGCCGCAAGTTGTTTAGACGGTAATAAGGTGCCATTTCTATATATTTGATCTCTTCTTCAGCAGCAGTTGCTTTCGCATTTTGTATTTTCTTTGGTTCTCTTCCACAGACAGAATTTCTCAATTCATTTCAAAATCGGCTGCTTTTAATTTAACACCCTAGTAAGTGTGAGAATGTGGCGATTTGGTTCAAACTGCTATAGCTATGAATATGACCGAAACAGGAGCTCCAGTTGTAGATGATTGCGTAGCTGTCCCACTGGAAACGTCAATAAAACCATTTATCAGAATGATACACAAGGCATACTGTAAAATGCTGTATCTATATACTCAAATTGGGGCATAGACATGCTCGTCAGTATTAGACTTTATCTGTTTTTGTAGCTGGTGCATGGAGTCTATTAGTTAGTTAGTTAGGATAACTATCTTCACATAGAGTAGATAGTTATTGAGGAGGTGAGTAGTAGCAGTGATCTGTGCTATCCATGGTATTCAATGCAGCAAAGCGTCTCAGGCGGGTTTTTGGCAGGTTGGGTAATCAGGATCCCACTCAGCATCTGAAGCCTGTCACCCTTGTAGCTCTTACCCCCATTTACATCCTTTACTAAATTGCAGCAACAGCCAAACCCGTACAATGATAAAACGACATGCTTCAAGAAGCCAAACCAGGATGGCTGAATTACCGGCAGCTCGGCACCAGTAGCATCGTGCCCCACGCATACGTTGCCTTAGAGAAGGCATGTGAGACACGCTGATTGTCTTTCCCGCTCGAGCGGGTAGATTATTTTCAGGTATCAGCAGCCACGATAGAGGGGATTATTTCTGTCCAAATAGAGTTGTCAGTTTGGAAACTCCAGATGCAGTCATTTCACCGGGAGGATAATTATAGGATCAAATGCACGTTACTGTGAAAAGCTGGCGTGGGATGAGCAATCACTCACTAATGATGGATTTTTACATGGAGGAAGGTGAACGAGGTGTTGCCGCAAACCATCTCTTTAGTCTCTCCCTATACTATACTTCAGCCTGCGCTTTAGTATTAATCTAATAGCAGTCTGCCCACGGTGGTTGACCCGGTGACACTGGATTATTATTGTATGCTTGGACAAGCCTACCTATGAGCTTTGACAAGGGAAGTCAAGAGAGCCGGCCATGCATGATCGGTTGGCCTTTACCAGCCTGCTAAAAATGTCCCAACCGTGGGCTGACCTTTGGGTCAAGAGCTCTTGATCTGATCGCCCCGTTTCTCCAAATGCTGTGTGTGCCTTTACGCTTGATTGATGAAATCAGAAATCAATCAGTCATCATTGGACAAAATGAGTTGATGAGGATTAAGATGAGTTGGATTGAATGTCTACTGTTGATTGCTTTTCTTTCATTATCCTGCGCATGATGAAAGTAGATGAATTACCTGCATATCACCTGTCTTGCTACCTGCCAATGCACAAGAAAACAAAACGCATCTAATCTAAGTATTCCAAGAAAAAACTGAAGATAGATTGATCGATGCCACATCTGCCCTGCTTTGTTTTATGATGAGCTTGCCTTGTGCACCTCTCCTTCCTGATAACCATCACTTATCCTCCCCATGCACTCCCCACTGAATAGTTCTCCTCAACACAGCGTACAGCCCCGGGTCTGCAAAGGTCACACAATTAAACGGATAGGCCTTGTGTTCATGTCACAGAATGATGATGTATCACTCTGGGCCGGCTGTACCTGGCACACTGTGAGTATGAATATGATTTTCAGAGATCATTAAAAATTGAACAGCATGACCTAATTACTAGCTTGCTATTCAGATTCCGAGGCACTACGGGTAAGCTCATCTGGAATCAATTATAATGACATGTTTTGCTGCTTTATCAATCACTATGGAGCGAGGGGTAGTATCGCTCCAGCTCAAGATTTACTGTACTTTGAATGATGAGATACCAGTCGATGTTTGTGTGCTGTGTGTTGTGTTGAGTCCCGGCAATGTCTTCTTCTTGTTTGCGATGGGGAGGTGAGAATGGAGTGTTGCAGTGCTAGGAAGTGGTTTGAGTGTGTTTGGTGTGTAAGGTCTGTGACAGGGAAAGAGCCGTCGATGCCTCTGAGGCGCTGATCCCCTGTGCCTGCTAAGGACTGTGGGTAGCGGAGAGGGACATGAGTGCAGTGCATAACAGATTAAAGCAAAAGCTATTCTTTCTTTTTTACTTTTTTTTCTCTTCTTTTTAAACCCCTCCTTTTTTCTTTATGTGGTTCGCCAATCGGTGACCGCTAGTCTTCTCAGGTCCACAGGTAGGGAGAACGATCCATAAATACAGAGAGACACTCTGGAAAAGGCACATTTCACTCTACATTATCTAGGCGTTTTTCTCATTCACCAAATTGATCATACTGTAACCGAGTTTCAAACAAACAAGGAACGTTAGCATGATTATCTGTGTTACAAAGTGTTGTCGGTATCTCTGACTGAAGCTATAAAACCCGGGGCTTTTCGTGTCTTTGTGCATTGATTTAACGCTTGCGAAAATGAATTGCAGATCAATTGGATTACCTAGAGGCACAGTTAACGAGACGCCACGACTCTGGGGCTGTTGTGCTTTCCATTCATCGTGATATAGAGGCCTGGAAACAGGAAAACGATTTCCATCACACTGCTCGTGGAACTGTTCTGTTGTCGCAACGCCGAATAATGAGTAGTCACTGATTTGTGTTGATGATTTAGGGAGGTTTTGTTGTATTTTTACAGCGTTTTTGGCTCTGTATGCCATGACTGAGGTTTGCTGAGTCATTTTGTGAAGCGATATGCTTGATTAATGGCTAGTAAAATAACTCATTATTGTATTAGTTTTCCTAGACCATTTCAAGAAGATGCCTCATTCTTGGCATTTAGTTCGAGAAGAACAAATCTTAGGATGACATGACACCCAGTCTGTGAAATAAACACCTTTGTGGTTTTTACAGTATGATGACGTAGTGCAGTGCCCAACCTTTGGGTGCCTTTTCTTTACCCAATACCTCTTAGCCCGGTTTGTTTGTCAGACCTCCATTGGTACTGAACTTACGAACGACTCTTGAACCCTCACTTCATCATTGGCTTGTGTTTCCGCTGTTTGACAAGAGCGTTTGATTCTGTTTCCGAAGTCAAGCCGGAGCCATATGATAAACATTTATCCACCAGGCCACAGATCCTACACTTGGGATCAATAACAACTGTTGCCATGCACTAATCAGATTGCCTTTCGGATCATATAATTACCGTTTAATATCCCATCACCGGGAACACTGTGGAGTCGACAGGCTGCCAGCTTCTGATTCCCCCCAGCACGCCTCAATGTCATGCGAGCTTTGTTTACATCCACACAAACTGACTGACCGCAGGACAGGACACGGGCCCTGGCCCGGATGACACAATGGGTTCACTCAGCAGTCGTATGGTACCTCGGAGAGATGACGGGGCTTTGAATTCAGATCAGATTTCTGTTTAGATTGTGATGGAGAGAGAGGGGAAAGTAGAGAAGGAAAGGAGAGAGAGAAATAGGGTGGAGGGGATGAGGCAGTGTCCTAAAATAAAGGCCCATAACACTGAGTGTGACATGTAATTGGCTATACACTGTTGTCTTTATCTCCATCACAGGCCTCACCACAGGACAGAGCTGCTGTGCCTTGCGTCTGAGCCTTGAATAAGAATTGAACAGTTCCTTATGAATGATGATGTGCTGGGCCACTGGAAACAGACTTGTTTGTTAAGAACACAGCCCTGGTCTGGTCTGGGACGCCTCGGAATTCCTTCTGTAAACCAGGCCAGGCAGTAATAGTATGTCTGTGGTAAATACATCAGCCTAAAAGTCTCTACTGTACCGCAGCGCTTTGCGGTGTTCCATCCTCAGACTCAAAACCATATGGTCATAATATGATGGTATTCTATAGGTTCAGGAGTTTATAGGAGTCTATAGGTTCAGGAGTTTATAGGAGTCTATAGGTTCAGGAGTTTATAGGAGTCTATAGGTTCAGGAGTTTATCGGAGTCTATAGGTTCAGGAGTTTATAGGAGTCTATAGGTTCAGGAGTTTATAGGAGTCTATAGGTTCAGGAGTTTATAGGAGTCTATAGGTTCAGGAGTTTATAGGAGTCCATAGGTTCATGAGTTTTTCGGAGTCTATAGGTTCAGGAGTTTATAGGAGTCTATAGGTTCAGGAGTTTATAGGAGTCTATAGGTTCAGGAATTTATAGGAGTCTATAAAGGAGTCTGAAAAGTTGAAATTAGTATGACATCCTAGCATTTAAAGCATAAAACATTTTTTTAAAAGTCATATACTGTAAAACAACATTTTGCATACCCAAAATGCCTTTTCGGACATGGCCTAGGTCCTAGTTAGAGTCCATATTAGACCTAGTTGCTGCATATTGTGTTTTCCTGGTCAGGTCATGTGCTCGGGGAAAAACTCCTGGCTCTCTCTATCCGATGTTAATCTTGCCTTGCTCTTGTTGACTTCATTGAAATGAGAGGAATCATAACAACCTTCCCTGCAGGGGTGTACAGTGGAAAGGGCCTAGAGAGGCCTCCTGCTGACTGACTGAAGCCAGACCGTTGGGATTAGCAGTCTCCGTGTGGTTTTTGACTGGCTGTTGAAAGTTCCTCGCTATTCGGTTAGATTTTTTTTGTTGGTGTATTGAAATGAGTTCTCGTTATAAGATCCCCTCCTTGATTATTGTATGAGGGTCCATTATTAAAATGAACCGCCACGTTCTGACTGGAAAACTCACATCAAGGCCTGTGTTCTGTACCCTGTCATTAATGTCACCGTCTCCGCTCTTATCCCGCTATTTGTCCCCTATTAAAAGAAGTGACTGGAAGGACGGCAAATCATTCGCTTTTATTGCATGTGGTAATGTACACTATTAAGTGGCAGCATATCGAAACAAACCTTTGATTAAATGTATTTAAATCACAAAGAAACAGCAAGATCTCTCCTCTCCTCTCCTGTTAAGAAGGGCCTCATTGTGCTGCGGTAGCTGCCTGTGCCACCTCGCTGACTGTTAGCGCCTGTGGTTTCGGTTTTTTTTTTCTTTCTCTAAGAACGTTGCTTGTTCTAAGGACTCTCACGAGGCAGGACCCCGAGATTAAATCAAGCCACCTATAATAAAGTACAACGTTATATTCTTTTTGTCATCGTTACTGATTCCGCTGTGCTAAGGCTTGGGTGGATTATAATTAATTTAAAATGGGTTCTATGTACAAAAGGGAGAAAATTGAGGATTGGAGGATCACCCGCGTAAATTATTATGGTCTTTGTTTCATTATTACTTTCTAAAAAAAATACATTATTAGTCTTCTTGGGTTGTTCAAATCTTTATATGTGAAGGTAATGTTAATTAAAAGGCCTTATAAAGTAAAGCCATAACCTGCCATATTTTACATTTACAGTAATAATGTTGGTTTCTGTTGTCTTGCTGTCAAAATACCAAATTGCCAGAATAGGAATAATATTTGTACCTAAAGGTAATCGGGAAAGATATGATTGAAAAGGAAAATAAAAGCAAAATAAACCGCTTTAGAAATCCTATCCAGGCATCCATCCATCCATAGAATTCAAGAGTGCAGTTCAGCCATGCCAAGAAAGGCGTGCAAATCTATGTAAGTATCTCACTGTTTGCATAATAGATTCGAAATTAGCATTTTTGTTCATTTTCCATGTATGCACAGCGCCTGGAAGAATAACACTCCATGCATATCAGATCAGCCTGCTTACAATTTTGCGCAGTATATTATTTGACAATCTAAAATGTGTAATTTGCATGAAATTGCTTAATTAAAACACAGTCACCAGGGGTATTAATGTCTTTGTCTGGCGGTGAAGTGGAGGGGTAGACAGAGCAGGGGAGATGTAAAACGCTGTCAGATAGGACTGTCATTAGAGAGCCAAAGGAAACGGTGCCTGCCCGGCCCGCACGGCGCCTTGAATGGTGTGATGGCGTGATGAAGAGGATAAGACCTGCCCAGCTCATTTGGGTTCGACTGGTAAACGAATGCTATTGCGCTGCAATGATACCAAAAGGAGGGAGGAAAGGGGAGAGGAGGGAGGGGAGGAAAGAGGAGGGAGGGAGACGTAGAGTCAAGGATGGACGGATGAGAGGGGGGGTGGGGGGGGGTATGGACCCTGCTGGCTCGGTGCCATCCCTGGTATCAGTGTTTTCCTTAGGGTGACACTCAGCAGCTTGTGTAATAACACCAGACATACAGTATGAGAGCGTACAGATATTTAATCCACTGTTATCATGTTTGTCAGTTTACATTGCTCATTAGGTTGCCATGGTGTACTGTACGGATTGATGCCATGTATAATTCCTTGTATGAATTTAGCCTGTAACTGTTTAATAAGACTTCATTAATTGACTGTATATATTGTTTCCCTTGTACTATATGCATATAATATAGCTAGAATTGAAATGGCATGGAGACTATCAGGACTGGTTTTACAACCAAATCTATGGGAGTATCCACAATGTGGGCAGTGAATCGAAAAACATGAATTCATGACTTATTGTCCATTCTTCAGTCAAACGTAGTACTGGATGTCATTGCACTGGAGGAAAGGGCAGAGAAAGATGAAATGGCGATTTAGAAATATACACAGGGAAAAGTCTTGGCGGAGCATGACAGAGAGTGAGATGAAATATTTTTTTTTTTTTTTACAGTTTTAGCAGATCGGCTGTGTAGTCTGCTGAGCTGTACCCTTTGTCTTAAATATCAAAGGCAATGTTAACATTTCAATAATTCCACGACCACAGAAGAAGATAGAAGGGCACGTTGAAAGAAGAGACCGAATGGGTGTGAAGTAGCACATATCAAAATAAAAGGCGAGGGAGAAAGAGGAAAAAGAGGCCTTTCTCCATCCCTCCCTCACATCAGTGCCTTTGCTGTGAACTGGCTCAGATTCACAGCCCTTGTACCATTCAGGAGATACAAAAGCTCTGTGTGGCGCTGTGCAGTCGAGGCCTAATTAAAATCCTTTAACGGACTGAGCGAGAGAGAGGTGGGGAGAAAGGAGAAGAGGGAGTGAGGAGAGAGCGGGAGAGAGGTGGGGGGAGAGAGAGAGGGGAGGGGAGAAAATGAGAGCTAGAGGGAGTAAGGAGAGAACAAAACGAGAGAGAGGGGGAGAGTGAGAATGGCACACATTCAGGGGCCAGGCAGGTTCAGGAGGGGCCCTGTCAGCAGGCAGCAGAGGGGAGGTAGGTGTGCAGGCTGGGCTCCACACTGCAGACAGCTGCTCAGTGAGCTGGCTGGCCCCGGCCATGACAGCCCTTTACAGTGGCGCTGAAGCCACAACACCCAATTTCACACACACACGCTAATTGGTCCTTTGATGTGATGTCCCTTGAAAAGGTGGTAGAGAGATGGAATTTAGAGGATCCAGTGGTTCCCAGTGTTTATTTGCTGTTTTTTTTTTCTTCTTCTGTTAGCTTGAACCTAGCTACAGCATGTCATCACACTGTTAGCTCGCATCATGGCTTCTCTTCGCAGGGTCATAACTTCTGACTAATTTTCCATCACTCATTTCCCCAGCTGAACGGAACACGGAGTGGGAAGGCCAATCAGTGTGTGTGTGCATGTTCTGTGTGGTGCAACTGTGTGTGTGTGTGTGTGTGTGTGTGTGTGTGTGTGTGTGTGTGTGTGTGTGTGTGTGTGTGTGTGTGTGTGTGTGTGTGTGTGTGTGTCAGCTTGTGTACCTGTACTGTAGTAATCAGACTGTAGCAAACAGGGGTGTGGTGAACCCCCTGCCACCATCACTGATCAAATGGAACAACAAGGACAACTCCTGCTAATGCAGGAAGCTGTTTAGCAGCCGGGCCTCCTTTTGAAATGATGATGATAATGGATTCAGTTCCGCTCATTAATGGAGTCCGAGTGCTCATTAGAGCCCACAAACAAGCTGGCCTGTCAGCCACTGGAAATGCCAAGTGCCCCTACCTACCTACCTACCGCCACCATCTCTCTATTTGTTTGAGGAGGACCATGCCCCTCTCTGTGCTCCAGACCTCCGCCCCTCCCAGCCCTGCTGACCTCCTCTGGCATCAAAGCAGAGGGAGGCCAAGGAACCCCCATTGCAGGCCCTCAACACTGCCTCCTCTCTTCACCCCCTCACCTCCTCCTCTGAGGGTGTCAGGGTTACACAGGATCAAGAGGGTTGAAATGGATTCCCTTTTTTCTGTGCCTTTAGCCTTGTATTCAAAGCCTTTCAAAGCCTGGAGCACATGTTTGCACCTGCTGAGCAATTGAGGAGAGTGATATTGACTGGATTTACCATTTCCTATGCACAGTTTGTTGTTCATTTTTCGTTTTCTCATTTCCCATTGCAGGCTGTAGATTTGGAAAATAAAAGCTCCATTGTAAGAAACGAGGGTTAAAAAAAAAAGATGAGGATTCTTAGACATGTATTCTCTGTTATTCATTCTGCCATTTTGACTCTTCTCTCCTGTGTTTCTGAGTGTAATCATGACGTTCCATTACTCTGACCCTCCTGCACCCGTGTCTTCCCTCCTCACACTAACGGTGACACCAGACAGGCAGGCCACTCCCTCTCCTGACTGCGTCACTACAATCTCCTCTCAACGAGTAGGACACCAAGGGGTCCATTACTGTACATCACAGGAGATTGCAGGGTCAAGACAATATCTTAAGCATTTTAAAAAGCTCTTCTTTTTTTTTTTTTACAGTAACGAAGTTGCGTTACAGTATTTGTTGTGTTCCAGTATATCTGATCCTGTAGTTTGGTATTAATTAGCTTCCCTATACCGCGTGTTGTTTGACAGAGATACGTTATGTTCACAGTGCTTCTGCCTCTGCATTGATGGCTCTTTGGGGTTTTAGACTGGGTATCTGTCAAGCACTTTCTGACAACTGCTGAGTCGTTTGATTGATTCATGAAGTTGATTTCAACCTGAACATTTTTGTTGTAGTCATATGATGATCTTCTATCAACAATTTACCCATTGCTGTTGGAGCAAACATGTTTTCTGTTATAAGTAGTGCAGGTTTAGTGAAAGCAGGTTTGCTTCCCGAATTGACTGCCTTCACCTCATTGTAGCAAATCAGTTCCATAGAAGATGAATAAATGGATTTGATTCTATTGACTGTTTATGGTTTCCTTCATGAATCGTATCCCCAGTCATGTGCAATATGCCAGAATTCTCAACCACATCTGCTCAGTTGTTATGAATCGGAATGTGAAATGACAACATCTTGCCATGAACTAGAAAGGGACTTTGGTTTTCAGGGAGGAGGAAGTCGCTTGGGTCCATCAGAACCTTACAAGGGCCCTGGCATATAGAACACTGATAATGAGATGCATAATATTCTCAATGACTATTTGTCTTGTCATTTTCAATTTAGAATATAAATGTACAAAATCTGTTTTTTTTAGGCATGATTTTTCATTCATGCGCATGTTATCCATTCATCGCCTTTGTATTTCGTCGCGTTGTAATGTTCAACTTGAATGGTAATGTATCAATCCCATTATCCCAATTAAACAATGTCTCATAACTAGAAATGTAACGAGGTCTTTCTGTTTTTGATGTATTTACTCCTCCGCCGCAGCAGAGGAGAGGGAGAAGTTTCAAAAGAAACATTCGCCGCGTTTCACGTGAAGACACATTTGATCCTATTTTTTATTTGTTATTTTTTTTGTCTTAAAGAGGGAAGCTGGCCAATCAAGTCACGGCCCCATTAAAGTCAGGCAAAATGATCAGGGTTGCATTAGGAGGCTTTAAAACGAGATATGTATCATGCGTGTGGATATGCATAAACGTGACGGAAGAGCTTAAGTAGAAAATGAGATCTGATGCCTTGCCGAAGAAGAAGCCCGCGCTCGGAACGCATTTACATTTAAGTATTCATATCATTATAGTACTGAGGAATATGGGACGACTGTATGATATTTTATTGAGGAGGTTTTAAAAATGAATGCTGTCCCTACTCCTTAATATAAAATAAAAAAATCCCTGCCTTGCCTTCACTCTAAGTAGTCAGAACTGACGGTTCTCTCACTCTCTTTGGTGCTGACTGAGCCAGTGAAGGAAGACCGTTACAGGTCCTTCGGTGCCCATTTCTTTACCATGGTGTCTATACTCAAAGCATTTGCTTTAAAAGCCTGGCTCCAGCATTGTTTGCTTTTTCCTTGAGTTGGCCTCCCGTACAGACACGCGTGTGTGTTTTTGAAAATACTTTTAAGGGGTTTGCTGCAGACGGCTAGATTCACTTATGCATGCACATACTATACTGCATCACGAATACACACATTATAAGTTCAGACACGCACGCATACACACACACACACACACACACACACGCTAGGCATTCACACAATTATTGATGCAGTGGATTATGAGTGAGTTGTAATGTTAGACAGACAGCTTTAGGCAGTCTGATGTGGGTTGAGATTGGTCTCCTCTGACAATGAGCTCACCAGAGGACAAGGAGACAGGCATGGGGTACTTGGGTATCTTTCCTCCTGCCTCGAGAGCTCTGACTCTTGGAAACCATGTACAAGTAATGTTGTTGTTTTCTCTTCATTTAATGACATGTAAAGATGATATTTGGGTACTCTCGTTGACCAGAACCCAAGAGTAAGCCTACATCATACCGTATAGCAATTCAGTACCTTATTATCCATGCACCACATTATCATCCATCGTTCTTTTATCCTCATTTACAACCTGGCTTTAAACAATTTCGACCTGAGGGCCTCTCACGCCAGAATTCAAAGTATTAATATCTATTCAAAAAAGAAAGAGAGGTGGAGGTGGTGGGAGGGAGGAGGAGGAGAGAAGGAAAAATAAATTGCATTCCCTTTCCTAACAGGAGATCTCACTAATTATGCTGTTTGAGTCTTTGCGAAGGCTGCGCCAGCGTCTGTGTGCTGAAAGGACCTGTATGCGTTAAGTGAACCCTGAGACTAGGGGGCCTCCTGCCAGAGCACAGAGCAGGTTGGGCTGTCCCAGATCCTGCCTGTTGTTAATTATCTTTTGTTTGCCCTTGATAATCCGCCAGCCCGTTGAGCCCAGTAATGAAAGCCTCTCTGATTCACAGACTCTCTAAGTGTTCAAAAAAACAATGCCGTTGTCATTACCACATCATCAGAGCGTTGTAAATAATGAATGAAAGGCCTGGGCTGCCGCATGCGTTAAGCAGAGAGGCAGGAGTTTATGGAAAAGACGTGAGTGAATCGATTAAATTACTACTATTACTGCTATTATTGTCTTAATGTGCTTAATGTATTATTCTAAAAACATTTTTAATGAAAACATTCCTGTTGTACATTCCTTAGGAAGATCATTGGGCTTGGGATAAAGCGTTTATTTTCCACATGCCAACACTTTAATATGTGACCTTTGTGTGCGTGTGTGTGTGTGTGTGTGTGTGTGCGTGAGTCACAATGAATAAAATCCTCTGTGTGATAACCTAGCCATTAGAAGTCAGACTCGTATTTCCTCTCCTCTTTGTCCCCAATGTCGCTTTTATGATCTGCGTAAATCTACCAGAGAAATGTATCGAGTGGCAACGTTTGCACCTGCTCAAACCTATTGGACCATTAGTTTACAACTCCGCCCTGGCCTTTTCTGTCAGGAAACACACACGGAACGGCATTGCTTATTTGTTACACGCTCATGAATCAACCTTCTCTTTGATACGAGTGTCATGATAAATATGCAGAGACAAAATGGCCGCCGTCTTTAAGCCTGCCCTCGGTGTCAACATGGTGTTTGTGATACGCCGCCTCAAAGGGCTTTGTCACAGGGATTATAGTGTTGAAGGGAGGGCTGGCGTGTCGGAGGAAGGTAATTATCTGTATGTTAATGGAACATCTCCCATTCTTTATGGGTACGTCTCCTCTGTCTCCCTCTGTAGCATCCCAGTTCATGTGTTTGTTGGGGGGGTGGGGGGTTGGGTGGATATGACATGTATAGCAATGATCCTCATTTGTTCGGGGGAAGTTTTCAAACTGTGGAAACGATGTTATTACACTTCACCACAATCGCTGCTTGGTGTAATGTGCTATTTTCCATGCCAGGCACCCGGATTTTTGCAGATGGAAATTAAGGGAGAAAATTGCCACTAACTACTCAATTACAGCGCTTGATGGTGGCGCTGACCCCGGTTGGCAGCAATGGCAACACCGAGCCAATCGCGTCGCGGCGCAGATGGCATTACATTAGAATGGGGAAAGAGGACAGTTGCACATATTCATCGGAGAAAGAGATTGGAATTACTTCAGATGCTTTGGCTTCATACTGAACAATTACGTGCCGCGGTAGGATTTTATGGGATATTTTGGAGGCACGGTGCATGCTGGGTACGTAGAGGAAACAAAGGAACTGTCCTTGGATTTCGAATCTGACAATTAAATGGTGTGATGTTTTAACTATGATATGTTGGTCACTAAAATCCTATCTTGAAGTTTAAAAATAAATGTAAGAAACATTGTATTGTGACTCCGGAACGTACAGTTTACTATGCCATATCATGCCCCAGCCATTAAAGACTTACGGATGAATTTCCAGCCTCTGAGTTCTCCCTTCCCTGTACCGTCTTGTAGAAGTCAGTCTAAATTTTCTGCCATTGCTGTACCTTGGCAAATGTTTTGGATTTCTTCATTTTTGTTCAATGTTTACGCTGTGCTTGCGAGGAAGGAGTCGGTGTGTCATGATTTAATCAGTGTAACATTTCACATTAAGCACATGTTTGTGCTGTGTGTCATATGTTTACCCAGCTGGTCTAAGGTAATCTCTATAGCACCACCTAACTCGGTAATGCAATTACTGGATTCATTTTCCAGGGATAACTCTCGGTTACATGAAACTGCACATTTAGCTAGAGCTCGTTTTACTGCTCGTTTTACCACCGGAGCATAGAGACAACAAGCACAAATGCCAGAAATCGTCCCAGTAGAGCTGGTTGTACCTGAAACGTGGAAGTATTAGGATTTTTCTTGTGCTGAAGTGGCTGTGACAGTGTCTGTGACCTATAATCACAGCTAACCGCAGGCAGCCGCCCTGAGAGTGCGATTTGTCCTGCCAAAGCCCATGTGTTTACATTGTGGTTGCAGAGAGAGAAGTCTCACTGATTGTACTTGGGCTCTTGCACTCTGGTAGGCCACAGAAACCCCAATTGGGTCGATATACTCATAAATCCCTTGTTTATCACCAGATCAATGGCGGCACTCGAAAGCAGAGGAGTAGACTAATTGATTTAGGAATAATCCCCCTTATCACATTGATTTCCAAGAAGTTGAAAATACTATTTTACCTCTGAACCAACAAACTGACATAGAGAAGTTCCAGTCAAGATGCTGAGGACGTCTGAAGCTGTGTGTGTGTGTGTGTCTTTGTCTGTGTGTGTGTGTGTTTGTGTGTCTGTGTCTGTGTCTGTGTCTGTGTCTGTGTCTGTGTGTGTGTGTTTGTGTGTTTGGTTCTAGTAATGTGTGTGTGTGTGTGTGTGTGTGTGTGTGTGTGTGTGTGTGTGTGTGTGTGTGTGTCTGTGTGTCTGTGTGTCTGTGTGTCTGTGTGTCTGTCTGTCTGTCTGTCTGTGTGGGGGAGGGGGTGCAGTAGATGCAGCACTTTTTAGCCAAGGAGGGAACGTTATGACTTTCATGTTAAGTTGCAGTGTTTATTCCAGCATATCATTAATAACACTGATTCAGTGACTTTGTTATTGCATCCGTTTCCTCTGAACCTCACTGTTTGCCTTCGTCACTGGAGAGGGGCAAAACACACCGTCTCTATTACATATTCAGTAGGAATAGCACACCAAAACAGTTTCATCATTAAAATGCTTACCATTTGTGGCCTTTATATGACTAGAATATACTGTATATTTAAATCCCCTTCCTCCCTGAGCCCAAAACAAAGAGTAGTGTAGTGCTTTATAGTGATAGAGAGCGGTGTCCCCAGGTTCCTGTGTGGGACTTACCTTTAGGGATCAATTATGTGGCCGAGGGCCCTTTTTTAAAAAGAACTCCACCTGATTAAAACAGGCGTTTCCCGCCGGTCCATTTGTATGGAGTGCCTGGCTCTCGCCACAGCTATTTATTAGCATATTGTATTTTTAAAGGTCAGTTTCTGTTATACATGGCCTATCTATCTGGAGCAGGTCACAGTGAGACATTCACTATCTATTGTTCTGAAACCGATTCTTTCCGTTCGAAAAGTAAAAAGTAAAACATATGCGCATTTTTACCCCCTTTAGGCAGTTACAGGAGTTAGTGGTATTGATATTGGCCTGTGGATTACAAACCACAAGAGGCAATAGCTAGCTCCCATTGTGTGGAATCAAATCATGAAACACCATTACAACCTATACGTTTTTTTACACCGGGTGCATAAGGAAGTACCCCCAGTAGCAGCCAGGCTGTTATCTGTACATCAGTTGTCTCTGAGCGGCTTACAAAAGAAGGGAGCATGTTCAACACTGCCACGAATCAGAGGGCGAGAGGCTGCTTTCGGAGGTAGTAGTATGGAGTGTTCCCTTTTCCTTTCCTCTCAATGAAGCTGTTGGAAAGAGAGGGTATCAAACAGTAGCATGGACCTCTGCTCCATTGTGACAAGCAGCAGAAGGGACCTGGGTGCTTCAGAGGTGGTAAGTGGTGCTGTGTCCCTGTAGGGTCTATTAGACATCATCTGACTCCCACCGGCGTTGAGGGGTGAGAGAGAGCAGGGGAGACAGGAGGCCACTGTGTTGTGTTGCTGGGACTGATGATTTGAGCTTGTTTAGGCTACTTCAATCATACTTTCTTGTCTTAATTAGCCTTCTGTAGGAGAGATTGGGGGGGGGGGGGGTCCATTCACACACTTTGACCAAGTCAGGCAATTCCGGATAAATGTGAAATTGCATCTATTTACTTTAATGTCGTTTAATGCTCTCTCTCGCTCTCTCTCTCTCGCCTCGCCCCCCCCCCCCCCCCCCCGTTAATTAATGCAACATAATTACACCTCCTGCTCAAAGCAACATAATTACACCTCCTGCTCAAAGCAACATAATTACACCTCCTGCTCAAAGCAACATAATTACACCTCCTGCTCCGACAGGCAGGTACAGTAAACAGCCTTAAGAACCTTCCATCAGGCAACACCGATGCAACATACTTGAGATCATATATGTAATCATGGTATTGACTCTGATGGCTACAAGTGCAATTACTGTACCACATGGCAAGCCAGGTAGGGAGAATTAGCGCTGCCGTGTTGCTGTTTAGTCCTAGGCTTTTCCAAAATGGCACCCTATTGTCTATGTAGTGCACTCATGTAGTGGGATGATAATGATTGCTTGAAGCTCTATTAATAAGACCAGCTGTGCTGAATTGATGTTACAGCGTTTAGGACCGATAAATATATCTCTCCAAAGGTTTATCACGCTACTGTCTCCGCAATTCAACAACTCTGTCTCAATGGAAATATCAGCGATTATGTATATAGATTCAACTCTCTTGGAGATCGTTAAAGAGGTCCTCTTTACCATTAGCACTTTTATTAGAAAATGCACAGAGGTTATGTTGTTGCAACTAGAGATGATTTATAAAATGGCTTGCTTGTTGAAGTTTTCCAAGACCGATAAATCATTAGAGCAGCCCCGGTTTGTCAGGGTTGTACTGGTAGTCAGAGAGATGCAGAGCTGTAAGAGGGCTACACACACACACATACAGACACACACACTGAGCAGACGGACAGAATAGATATCCTGGAGTGAGTTTGGCAGACATACGGAGGAAATACACTAAGTCAAAGGAAAAAGTGCATAGGTGAGCATTGTAACTGATGAGACATCAGGAGCCAGGGTGGAAACACGTTTGCATTAAAAAAAACTCCCTTTTGGACTAATTTAAGCAGCACCATGGGGGATCTGTGCATTTAAAGAGGGAGGCAGGGAGGCACACTACTGTTTTAAATCATTTAAGCAGAGATTCAACAACTCTCACCAGCTTGGACGATTCTGCATTGATGTAGTGAGTGAGCAAGAGACTGTGTTTGTGTGCGTGTGTGCGCATGTGTGCAGTGTGTGCGTGTGCGTGTGTGTGTGTGTGTGTGTGTGTGTGTGTCTGTGCGTCTGTGCAGTGTGTTTGTGTGCGTGTGTGTGCAGTGTGTGTGTGCATGTGTGCAGTGTGTCTTTTCCTGTTGAAGGTTCCCAGTGCATCCTAGTGCGTCTGGGCTCTACCTTTCTGTCAGGGTGCTGGGTGCAGAGACAGAGCCAATTAATCAAAGTCAGATGTGGCTGAATGACTGGAGTCAGTGCTGATCCCTGCCCCACCTAGCTCTGTTCTCCCTCACTGTCTGTCTGCCTGCCAAAACTATACCACTCAGAGCTGGGGAGAGCCTGCAGGGATGAAGCTAACTCACACAGATATATATATATATATATATATATATATATATGTATATATATATATATATATATACACCCCCACACACACAAATACCACACACACACACACACACACATGCACACACACTGCAGAGCTTTGCTAGTTTAGGCCTGACTGTTTAAGCACTCTGTTCATTCATACAGTGTTCACATTCAACTCCAAACGGATGTAGACAGGACTTGTCAGATCGGTCTTATTCATCAGAGGCCAGAGTACACACTTGTCTGGTCGAGGGTTAGAGGGATTCTTTCACATCCTGTAAGTGCCTGTGCTCTATGCATTCGATCACACTCAAACCACTCATTTAATGCACTGTACATCAAGCGACCCCTGGTTTCAGTTAGTGTTCAAAAGAGAAAGGCGCAACAGCGACCGCATCATTTTAATCTAGTGCAAATGATAATTCTGCACTTTAAACTGGAGAAGTGCTCTCTGCCAGTGGGAGTGAGCAGGACAAATGTATGGGCTAAAGCCAGGCTAATAGTGGTTCTGTAAGAGCTGTGTAATTGCTATGGAATTGGAGTGGAAAGAGAGAACTGTCACAGCCTGTGTCAGAGAATGGGCTTCATACTAAGCATATCAGTATTTCTGTGCAACGCTTCAACTAACTGCTGCTGACTGTTTTGTTCTGTCCATTTTCAGTCATGTCATGTTTCTCCACTATGTCCAGTCTGTCCGCTATAGCCTCTGTGTGTGTGTCTGCGCGCGCGTGCGTGTGTGTGTGAGAGAGTGAGAGAGAGTGTGATATAGCCACGGCTGATATAAAGACGTTAGAGGCTCGTCACTGAGGCTAGCCAGACGTGAAATCTATTCATTAATCAGAGAGCTAGCCTCGTCACATTGATTTCCTGTTTCACCATCTCTCACCGTCGGTCTCCGTTTTCAGAAGATGTTACTGAGGTTGGACCCAGGACACGTCTAAACTATCACTGCTTTGAAGGACTGATGACTTCCTATTGAAATGGTTGCATGGTACTGTTCTGTTAGGCCAGGAGGGATGGTAACTGTATGTATGGTTGGAAGGACTGAGTGACCTTAATAGGTCTGTCCAGGGTTCTTCTTGCTAACGACAGTGAATTATCGACAATGCATAGATGTATGTATAGATTTATTGAATGGTTGCTCAGTCCGTTCATAGATTAGTGTGTTGATAAATTGGGCTGCAACCGCCATGTTTTACCAGCCTCTCACTCACTCTCCAAGGACAACAAACATTGTGTGGGGGGAAAAAAACTGAAACAAACTGGCATTACCCCAACCCTCTTACCACCTACCCCTCCACCCACGCCCGTATTTAACCCAGCTCAATTTACCCGCCTCCATGAAACAATACTTGTGATCAGTGTGTAATGGCACCTTATTAACCCCAATTACCACAATTAAGCTCCGGCTGCCACTGCAGGCCTGCTTTGATGGCTTAATTAATCTGTGTTCGAGTGAAGAGGGCCATGGCACATTGCTTTGTTGTGCCCGCCTCCCCCACCCACCCACCCACCGATAGTTTCCCACCAACCAAGCACCAAGCCTTGACCGAGCCATGTGCCCTTCGCTACCCCTCCACCCCGCTAACAACATCAACATCTGTTGGAACAAAACATCTCTTCTCCTCCACTCGCCTACTCTTCTCTAGCTGGCAGACAAATGCCTCCACTCTGGCAGAATGAAAGGCAACCCTCTGCTCTGTGATGTTTCATAATGAACGCTACAAGCCCCTTGGCATGATGCCTGCCTGCCTTATTGGGGATGGAGGAGGGAGGACTTGGATAGCTGCCCAGTTTGTTCTGTTCGTTTGCGGTACTCCGGCTAATTGCTTAATTGATGCATTGTTTTTACTGACGATACGGATTCCCCCCCCCCCCCCCCCACATCCCACAGACAAAAGGCATTACACACTATTAGCCAGTCATGGTTCCTTTCAGCCGTCTGCGTTAAAGATTTAAGGCCTAATGTGATCGTCGGTTTTAATTGAGGCGAGGACGCACTTGATGTTGCATAATACTGAATTAATACCAAACCACGTCCTCTTGTTTACATTCCACAACAGCCTCAGCAAGCAAGACAAACGAGGGTCCTTCCCAGCGCCAAAAACATGTTATGAGGAGCTAGTTTATGGCCTTTACCCGACACATCTTTTCTAATGTGCTATTTGTCACGCTGGGCATGAACTCTTAGTGACTGGTATATAACAATGTCTTTGCTGGGCCTATAACCCACTGTAACTAGGTATTTACAGAGGAGCCTGTCTCTAGTCGAGAGATAAAGAAATGCCATTTAGTTAGTGTGCTGTAGTGTTGGAGCTCTATAATTAGTTGAGTAAGGGATAATGAAGGTGTCCTTTGGGAGAGGATAAAAAGGCTGGGTGGGAGGGTGTGCGTGCGTGCGTGTGTGTGTGTTGCCACAGGAGAGAACTCTGTTTAATGCATTCCCTTTTCTCTCGGAGTGTGTCATTTCCCCTCAGACAGACAGACACACACACACACACACACACACACACACACACACACACACACACAAGTGCACACACGCACACACGCACACACACACACACACACACACACACACACACACACACACACACACACACACACACACACACACACAAACACACACAATCCTCCCTAGCCTCCTTGCCTCCCCACCCTGCATATTCCCACTGAAGTCTGAGATAAAGAGGTGTTTTTTCCCTCTATCCATGTGCTTGTCCCTAGACCCCTCTGAGAGCATTCTCATTCCAGGAAGCCGGTATGTCCTCCTGCCAGAGGAGAGACTGGGGACAGTCAGGATAAAGAAAAGAAAGCACCGGGCCAAAGAGAGAGGGAGCAAGTGGGGGAGATAGAGAGAGACTCTTCACTTATTCATCATCATTGTCAGTGTTCGTCCTGAGGAGGAAACAAGCCCACAGAGCTGTAAACACAGAGGCACAAGTCTGGAGTCTCATCACAACCTGGGGAATAGCAAGTGTAGTGCACTCACATCACGGACACACACACACACACACACACACACACACACACACACTGGATGTCAAAGGACTGACAGGGAAAGAGAGAGCATCTTCTGTGCTGTGGGAGGATGGGACAAGGATCGCATTGATCTCCACAGTATGTAAACGTATGTTACACCATTATCAAAGAAACAGAACAACTTTGATTCCCGGAGCTAAAGGATAGGATAAATTCATTTCTGTACTTTCACTCTCCACTGAATATTCATTGAAATAGGTACATGAAGAAAAAAAAAAAAAAAAGGAGAACCTGTGTCTTCTCCTGAAGAAATGTGCTGAAGGATCGAATTTGGTTAGCGTGGTCGTAAAAATAGCATCCCCTGCGAACACGTTTGCTATTATCTCCGTGTGGCAGCGCTGCCTGTTCGCTCCCCCCCTATGGCGACGGACACAAGCATTTACATGAAGTCCGCGCGGGAGAGGAAATTACAAGTATTGGGATTTGCTTTTCTGCTGCGTTTATTACATTATCATAATGTGGAAGGTCAGGTGACTGAAGAGAGACAGGGAGACTGCATCCAGGCTGAGGGAGTCTGTGAGGCTCTGAGAGGCTCCGTCTCTCGCCACTTTATTTTTGTGTGTCTCTCTTTTTTTCTCCATCTCTCTCTTTGGATGTCCTCTGCCCCACCATTCTGCATCCCCTTCCTCTTCTTCACTCCCTCTGTATCTCTTTCTGGTTCTCCCACTCAGGTCCCTCTCTCTCTCTCTCTCTCTCTCTCTTTCTCTCTCTCTCTCTCTCTGTCTGTCTGTCTGTCTGTCTGTCTGTCTGTCTGTCTGTCGGTCTGTCGGTCTGTCGGTCTGTCGGTCTGTCGGTCTGTCTGTGGGTCTGTGGGTTTCCTCCCAACCCCAGGCCTCTGGAGAGCAGCGCGCCCACACAGGCTTGGCTCACTGGGCCTGCTACTGTAAAGCTGCTCTCATCCCTCACCTCTAGGACCTGCCTCTTCCACGCAGATGCTTAGTGATACCCCCTGTGTGTGTGTGTGTGTGTGTGTGTGTGTGTGTGTGTGTGTGTGTGTGTGTGTAGGCATTCAGATCCAATCTGTGCTTTTTGCTACAGCAGCACCCTCTCCTCTCAATGCACTGTAGCCACAGCTGTTGTAATCTGTTAATGAACACACACATGGGAGGGAGAGAGGTGGAGGACGTTAGGGGGAATTTTTACGTTTTAGGGCAGTTTTTTTTTTTTTATTACAACACCTGTGCAATGTAATGTGTGTGCAGAGTGTTTCCCTTGTGGAGGCATTGAGATCTGATGGAGCTTGGGCTTTTTGCACACACAGCACAAACCACACACACACACTCACACACATACACACACACACACACCCCAACACAGACCTCGAATCAGATGTGTTGCTAGCTTACATCCATACTTTCGTGTCAGTATTTATCTTGTTTTCTTCATAGTTTATTTTAAAGCAGATGATTTGCCCCCCCCCCCCCCCCCACCACCCTGCCAGAGCCAGAGTGTATGCCCACTCACTCCATTTTTCCTTCTCATCTCCCTCGCTCTCCCCCCTCGTTATTTCCCACTCCTTTGCATGGCTCTGCCTGTGTGTGTGGAGATGTGGCGGTTTGATCATGGGTTCTCTGTTTGAGCGCTAAGGAGGTGATTTGTTACAGGAGACTCACTACAATGTGCACTTCAAAAGGCCTCTTCAGGATGCTGTGCTCGCCACGCTCTCAGAACCAAATCAATGACAGGGAGAGAGAGCAAGAGTCTCACCCCTGTTCCCTGGGTCCCTCTCATACATTATGTCCTTTGAACTGTATGTGCCTCATTAGGCCAGTGGGTTATGTTAGCAGCTGGTAATTGATTTGGCACATATTCATCATGTTTTGCTTTTGCTCTCCTTTGTGTCCAATCGATGCTCGTCTTTCATTTCTAAGTAACGCATGTTTTTTTTTCCTTCCTACAAACAGACTTCACGTAAGCGAACACAAATAGGGACAACACTAGCTGCACTTGTAAGATAGTTAACTTGCCTAAACATTCCTAAAATAACTTCAATACATGTTCTGGTCTAATTGACCCAACAATCAGAAACACAGATCAAAGTTTAGCTTTCTCATTGAACCATAAAGAAAAAAAGTTATTTCTGGTTGTTTATCAAAGTTAGCTGGCTAACTCATTGAATCGGCTTTAGTATACCCCCTCTGCTTGCCAAGTTGATCAAGGCTTACTGTAGTGTGACGTATTTGTCTCTAATATGAATTTCCGTCCAGATATTCTGCAATATCTTTTCTGTAATATCTTGTGTTAGCAGCTTTGAGTTCTCAGAGGGCTGAGAGTTTATTTGACTAGATGATGAAAACCCTGCCGCGTGCCGTTTTCTCCAGCAAAGGAGAAGGAAAAAAAAACAGCTGAAACCGTCCGCATCTCGCTTGTGTGCGTCTCCCTTAACGAACGAGTCTCAATCAATTAGCGAACAAGATATTCAAAACAACATTTAGCATTTACAGCTACCGTTCACCACATCAGAGGGGAGTTGTTATGAATATTAAAGACATTCATGGTGTTTATGGTACATTTGTAAATGTGTTGCTTATCTCTTTAAACTGTTTAGAAATTCTAACGCGAGGTCTTTGGACTCCTGCCGTTTGGGTTTGTTGGTATTTAGCTGGGATGGGCGGAATAAGCAAGGGGCTTGGGGAGATTGCTAACTCAGACCTTTGATGTGCAAATGAGCTTGGCTCTCGATTAGGTTTTTATAAATCAGCAACATTGAATGTGTAGGAACGTGTTTATTTCAGCTAAGATTAGCATACCTTAGTGATTTAGTGTAGTGACGACATGATGGCCTCTTGGTACCGCGGAGAGGGTTATGAAATTACTGTAAACCTCTGTGCTTTTCATTGTTTGTTATGCTGTGTGGGGAACTCTGTGAGACCTCCTATAGAGCTGCACTGCAAGTCTTCTAGCTAATGAGTTACAAACTTGCTCCAAACCAAAACTAAATACTACAACTACAAACCACTGTTCAATTGGGGTAAAACTGCAAAACTTTCCCAGAGGCCCACACTGTGCCGTGTTTGAATTAGCAACTTCCCACACACGTCAATGCAGAGTCAGACCAGAGCCCAACTGTTGGCTCCTGGTTGTCTTCGAGTGTGCCAGCCAGCAAGTGTGTTTGGGCAACATAGTTTGGCCATTGGTTTCCAAAAAGACACAGCACGATCGTTTCTCCCTTCACACAGGAACAGCTTGAGTCAGACTTTGATTCAAAAAGGAAATAGGATTGAAGCTCAGCTCAGAGTCTTCTCTTCCTGGGAGGTGGGAGTCCGTCAGGGCCTGGGGAAATCTGATTGGGATCTGGTTGATTTGACTAGATTAAGATACCGTCGTAATTAGAGACATGGTAGAGCATCACTGTAGATAGCAGCTCCCTCCATCCAGGCGCTATCCAAACAGAACTGCATGATGGGAGGAGAGCTTAGATGGGTGGACGGGATGGGGGTGGGGTTGGTGGGGAGCCTGTGTGTGACTGTTATGCGTCTCACACTGTGTCATACATAGTCAGGACACCAAAACACGTGTAATGGGTTGGGAGTAATTTAGGAGCCCTGGATAAACATGAGCCTCGGTAATTACTGAACTGTACGAGTGCCATTACTTTTAGACTTAATTTAGTCAAGCTAATTGACTGAAGTAAGACCAAACTGCCAGTCTAATTTAATCACTGAAATATCTCTCTCTCTCTCTCTCTCTCTCTCTCTCTCTCTCTCTCTCTCTCTCACTTTGTATCTCTTTTTATGTGACTTTCTCTCTCAGATCGCTCATCATTGCCAACTTTGTCTAAAGCTTTTCCTGTTTTGATAGGAATTAAATGACTAAGAGTTAGCTAATGAACTAATATTCAGTGACAGGTGCTGCTGTGTGTTATTAGCTGAGGCCTGTCCAGATTAGCCTGTTTTTCAGAGCTGCATTCTTCAGGTGAAAAATAATTCCTCTGTGTGACATTTCAGAGACCGGCGCCCTCGGGGCACGAAGGCATAGGAGGAACGGAGGAGAGAGGAATCGGACAGGGTAATTGCACCAAGGTTTCACCTTACTAAATTAACCTCCCCTCGTGGAAATTTATTGGCCTGCTGTTTTTGAAAATTATTTAAACTTGCAGTTATTTCCGATGTCGAGCGTCTTCTGGGAGCTAGCTCCCCTCTTTTTCTGACAGACGCCTGATTATGTTTGAGGGGGATGTTTTGGAGAGGCCACAGGGCCGGAGGTAATTCATCTCAGACAGGCTCCTAGCTTTAGGAACATTTTAACTCTCACCTGTAGAAATATACACAGTGCTGCATAGCCTTGACAACTGGGTTAAGTCAATATGCTCGGGCAGGTCAGAGCTGGGACATATACTGTACACCATCTATGGCTGATTTACACCATACACTGGGACCAGAGCCAAATGAAATGAGTCTTTTATCGGTTTTCTTTCTTTCACTGTTTGGGTTACAGTACCCCCCCTCTTTTTTGTTCCCTCCATCCATCGCTCTCCAGCCCTCTGTTCTGCTCGAGACCGTGCTAGTTTTAATAGTGGTAATAATAGTCATAATTATAGCTTGCATTTACATTGCACCTCTCGTCGCGTGGTCTCAGGCCAGCTCTTGTCATGGGGGTAAGCTCATTCAGCGCAGCCAATGTGTTCTGTAGCACCTGGGTGCTGTTTCAGCAGCACTGATTTTGAGCCCAGAACGCTCCCCGCACATTTGTTACCCCGTCATAACTGTCATCGCTATGCGTCTACCCGAGATAGGCCTCCCACCCACACACACACACACACACGCACACACACACACGCACGCACGCACGCGCACACACACACACACACACACGCACACAAACGCACACGCACACACACACACACACGCACGCACGCGCATACACACACACACACACACACGCACGCACGCACACACACACACACACACACACGCACGCACGCACGCGCACACACACACACACACACAACCACGCTCACCCCATATGGTCTGAATGAGTGCCCTTTATGGCATATTAAAAAGGATTGTGCGAGAATCTAATGTGCACAGTACTAATACTTGAATGGTGGAATAGAATATGAAGACATGTTGAGCCATTAGTTTCTTGAACCCAGGCCCATCTCTAAAATGTCCAAGGTGACGCTTTAGATGGGTGTTGAGATAAATGGGGACAAATCCCTTACACACCTTTCTTCCGCTCATATCGTCCCTATAGCATGTTCAATTATTTATTGTTCAGTACAGGGACACTAACTATTGAAAGTGTCCCTTTTGATGGTGATGTGTCCCGGTACTGAAATATGTCGGCCATCAGGCTATTGAAGCGGGGACGCTTTTGAAGAAACATCCATCTTGGATTCTCTCTCACTTTGAGACAATTGTCCAAACCACCCAGCGAAGACAGGAGACGGCCTGCAGGAAACTGACAACGAGCCAGGATGGACAGTCATGGGACCATGATTTACATCATGTCTGGCATTTTAGACCGTCTGACGGAGAAAGGAGAAAGTATCAGTCAGCTTTATTTGACTTTTCTCCACCCCTCCTCTCCTCTCCGACAGGGCCTGGAGACATCCTAGTGTGTCTGCATGTAAAGGTTCTCGCTCTCTCTTTTCCTCGCTCTGTCTTTCGTTGGACTGCTGCCAATTTACCGGTGCAGCCCATACAAGGAGAGGATGGGAGACGGACGAGTCTCGTTCTGCTCTCTGAGCGAGGAGGTTTGTTGTCTGCACCCCTATTACCCCCGTCCTACTCCCCTACCCTGACCCCCCACCCCCTCCCCCCAATGCCAATTTGTGAATCAGCTTGTGATAATGGCATGATCATAATGAAATGGGGAGCGGTAGCTAACAGCACTGCTGACCTTTCAGTAGAAGCGACGGTAACGCCCCCCCCCCCCCCCCCCCCCCCCCCCCTCCCTCAACTCCGTAATAAGGTCTGTTGAGTAAGCAACTTACAAGCCAAGGTTATCGGCCTCAGAAAATTTTAAAGGATGTTCTGTATGAGATTTCACAAGTCGATAAACTTCCCCGAGTGGAGTGTGTTACCTGCCGCTGTTTCGGGCGGCCCGTTATGCTGATGCTGGGAGGTTTTAGGAGGGCGGGTGGCGCCGGATCCCTACAGACATTCGTAACGCATCAGATAGAGGAGCATCAATCTTTCGCGAAGTGAATTTAACACGGCCGGAGGCAACGAGGAAAACGTGAGCGGTTAAATGTTCCTTATTTATTCCCCACTCAATTCCTTTTGGGAGGTTTGGAAAGGCAAAATGGATATGGATACATTCATACCCCACCTCTGTCTTTTAGCCGGTCCTGATTTCATTGCTGGCTTTAGTGATTCTCTGCCTTTTTCATATGCCATAACAGGGCAGTCAGTATGATATTTTATACAGTTCTCACCAACTCCTCACAGACATAGTAACCAGGATATTAACCAATCACAACATACTAGAGACCCTTATAGAGAGAGTAGAGGAGAATAAGGGAGACTGGTGTCTGTAAGAGAATGAGCTAGGCAGCCTGCATTGGGTTTGTGTTTTTATTATTATTATCCCTGTCTCTGTGTAAGAGTCCTTCTTTCCGGTTTTGTTCATAATAAGTTGTGACATCTCTTCAAAGTTCCAGCTAACTTGTGTTTGACCTTCATTCTGCCGTTTAGTTAACACTCCTTCCCTTCGTTTGGGAGCCAAGGAGTTCAAAATGGAGTGCTGCGTAGGCCCCAACACTCTGTCGCATAATGCTGCGTAGGCCCCAACACTCTCCTCTCTCTCCCATGGTCCTTCCCTGTTCCCCACGGTGCTTCAAAGTGCTCCTCTCTCTCTCTCTCGGATCTCTCTCATCACAAGCGAGAGAAGGCTCCTCAGGAGTTGTTTTTCCTCCACATAAATAAAACATGTACGGGTTTTCTTCTTCAACCCTGGCCCTCGCTGAGGAGGAGAGCAGCTACCTGGTGCAAACAAGCATTCTGCAAATGACAGTGATTTTCACATAAATCTTCCTTTTGTGTGTGTGTGTGTTCTTGCAGGTGTGCGTGCATACTTTGTGTGTGCACACACGTGGAGGAGGAGGTGAGGCTGAAAAGCGATTATCAATCTTCATTTTGTAATTTATGAAGGCCGGTTGTCAGGCATCCAGCAGCGTCTGAAACAATTCATTCTAGCGTGCTACGGGGGGAACCCGAGGGTATCTGTGCCTCCTGTCACCCTCTCCTCTCAGCCGCTGCTACTGCTGCTGTCAGCTCTTCCTGCCTGCTCCTCCGCAGCATGCCCAGGGGCGTTAGAGACCCACCGAGGATTAACCCCTCGCCACCCACGGCAGGTGCTGAGGCAGCCGAGGCAGTCGGGCATCCACACTCATTAAGGAAGAGGCGAGAGGGCAGTGGGTACAGAGCGGAGCGGCGACAAACGACGGGGGAAACAAGTCCCCCACCACAGAGGAGACAACACAGCGGAACACTGTCACAGGAGGAGGCTCACCATTCCTGGTCTCTAGTCCCCCCCCCCCCTTTCCCCTGGCTTCTCTCTCAGCCAGTCAGCACGGCCCTACCTGGGAGGGCAGAGCTGGGTACTGCACGCCGGCTATGTGCTACGATAGTGCTACAGTACACCATGGACAGCTGGTCCTGATAATTGTTTTACCCTGCATGTCCCACGCTCTCAGGAGATGGCATCAGTTGGCCATTTGCCCTGTAACAGTGGGATCCTTGCTCTCTCTCTGGCTCTTTTGACCAGGGTTGATGGATGCTGATTGCACCGTCTAATTGTTCAAGATGCCTGGGAACAGACAGACAATAAAACATGCTGTGTGCCTACAGTACATAAGGACATGCTCATGGCTCAGCACTAGGAGTCGGTGGAGAAGACGGACTTTTCAGGTTTGAGGTTTTGAACTCTTGTGTCAAGTTAAAGTATTAGGCCCTCTTTAGTGGGCATAACTACTTCTAGCTACTTCAGATGTTCTCACGCCCAACTCGCCCGACTCTTTTTGAAGGAAGAGGGTGCTAAATACAGCATGAGTTCGAGCTTTCAAATCTCGCTAAGTGCAATTACTGCTGGTTTCAACATTGCAGTTTAGATCAAACGTAATTAGCCAGTGCCTGGACATAGCATAGGGCTTCGGACCAGTCCAGTTCTTCAATTCTTAATCATTAAAGAGCAACTCCCCTTTAAAAGTAACTAATCCCTTTGAAAATGGACTACAGTATGTGATAATATATGAGTCGGAAACATTTATACAAGTGTCAAAATTGACTACAAATAGCATAAAATTGTTCATAAAGTCAGTCCCGTCTAAAACAGAGTTTTGCGACCTCTGTGCGTCACAACAAGTGAATAAAGGTTGGGTTTGGATTCAAATTGTGTCAATAAATCATGCTCCCTTTTTTCCAAGCTCTACGTGCAAATTGGCCACTTAGCTTCCCTTCATTGAATGGGTTCCGTTTGTTAGAAGTGTGTATTGGAGGTGAAGTCAGGTGCAGGAGGGCAGAGTGTAGTGAACAGGCGCACTTTTTATTCCGGTCCAAAATGACAGCACAAAGTAACATAAAATGTGCCCAAACACGGAACAAAGACAAAAAGTAATGTGCGTAACAATATACACAATTCCAAAATAAACACAAACAATCTTACACAAAGACATGATGGGGAACAGAGGAATAAATTAATATGGAGTGAGTGGGGAATGAAAACCAGGTGTGAAGGGAACAAGACAAAACAAATGGATACATGAAAAATGGAGCGGCGATGGCTAGAAAGCCGGTGACGTCGACCGCCGAACGCCGCCCAAACAAGGAGAGGAGCCGACTTCGGCGGATGTCGTGACATCGTTGTTTCATCGGCCCCAACTCGTTCAAAGGACAGCAGGCTGAAAAGCCCTATACGGGTTGACCATATCTCCACAGCCGAAGTTATATAGTTTGGATGCCCTGCCGAAGGACCCTAGTATTTAAAAATATATACATATATTATTTCACCTTTATTTAACCAGGTAGGCTAGTTGAGAACAAGTTCTCATTTACAACTACGACCTGGCCAAGATGAAGCAAAGCAGTGTGACACAAACAACAACACAGAGTTACACATGGATTAAGCAAGCGTACAGTCAATAACACAATAGAAAAAAAAGAGTCTATATACAGTTTGTGCAAATGGCGTGAAGAAGTAAGGCAATAAATAGGCCATAGTAGCAATTAATTACAATTTAGCAAATTAACACTGGAGTGGTAGATGTGCAAGTAGAAATACTGGTGTGCAAAAGAGCAGAAAGTAAATAAAAACAATATGGGGATGAGGTAGGTAGAGTGGATGGGCCATTTACAGATGTGCTATGTACAGCTGCAGTGATTGGTTAGCTGCTCGGATAGCTACTGTTTAAAGTTAGCGAGGGAAATATAAGTCTCCAGCTTCAGCGATTTTTGCAATTCGTTCCAGTCGTTGGCAGCAGAGAACTGGAAGGAAAGGCGGCCAAAGGAGGTGTTGGCTTTGGGGACGATCATTGAGACATACCTGCTGGAGCGCGTGCTACGGGTGGATGTTATTATGACCAGTGAGCTGAGATAAGGCAGAGCTTTACCTAGCAAAGGCTTATAGGTGACCTGGCGACGAATATGCAGCGAGGGCCAGCCGATTAGAGCATACAGGTCGCAGTGGTGGGTGGTATATGGGGCTTTGGTGACAAAACGGATGGCACTGTGATAGACTGCATCCAGTTTGCTGAGTAGAGTGTTGGAGGCTATTTTGTAAATGTAATCGCCGAAGTCGAGGATCAGTAGGATAATCAGTTTTACTAGGGTATTGGTGTGCAACGACCAGACCTCTCTGGTATAACTTAGCCAACGACTTTAGATAACGCTATTGCTGTTTATGTAGGCAGCTCTTTTGAGGCAGGCTGGCTAATGTTTTAGTTAACGTTAGCATAGATAATTAGCTAGCTAGCGCATTACAACTTAGTTAGGTCGTAGCTTATACACGTTTATTGTGTATTGTCTACATACTGTTGGTTATGTGACGTTATTTGTTAATGCTAGCCGAGGCAGGCTGGCTAGCTAACATTAGCTAACTACAAGTTGGATTTGCAAATTCATTTGTAGCTCATACAAGTGTATTCTGTATTGTCATGGATGCCGCTATGGGGGTAGCTAATGTAACAGATGTGATCGTTCTTAGTAACTGTCTTGCATTGTGTTTATAAAGAAAGGAATACCCAGCCAAAGGTCCCAGTTGATTAGTGTTTATTCTGACAATAGACATTAAGGAAGCACATTAGATGTGCAGGACAACAGTTTGTTGATGGCTGTAGATTCATGATTCGTCTGTTACCATGGAAATAACTGTGAATTAGCAGGGAGCTAATGCAACCATTACAATTAGAGCATGCTAGCTAGCTGAGTGTTCAAATCTGTCATCAAGGCAAAGGTTGGCTACTTTGAAGAATCTCAAATATAAAATATATTTTGATTTGTTTAACACCTTTTTGATTACTACATGGTTCCATATATGTTATTTCTCCCCCTATCTGCAAGCATGACTACTGGCATAACAATTTATTGACATGTAAATTCAAACAACCAATAGGAATGGGGTGGCAGTGTAGCCTAGTGTGTTGGACTAGCAACCAGAAGGTTGCAAGTTCAAACCCCCGAGCTGACAAGGTACAAATCTGTCGTTCTGCCCCCGAACAGGCCGTCATTGAAAATAAGAATTTGTTCTTATCTGACTTGCCTAGTTAAATGAAATAAAAAATACATAAACACTGAATACATGTTTCTGCAGTGTCAATGGAAACATAACTAACCCTGTTACATTAACAAATGTTAGAGTCTGACTAATTCTGTGAACTAGGGGCAACAAACCGTAACTGCATCACTGGCCTGAATTGTATCAAATCTGGAGCTATAGTCGTAAAACAGAATTAGGGTTTACACTAGTTACCACAGCCACAGAGTCCCCGACCTGATTCTAAAGTCAAACTTGGTAAAATATTCATGAAAACAAAAATGTGCTTTTTGGTCTTAATTTAAGTTTAGGGTTAGCAGTGGGTTAGGGTGAAGATTAAGTTTAAAATCACATTTTAAGAAGAAAACTTGTAGAAATTTGTGGGGTAAATTACTTTCTTGCTGTGGTAACTAGTGACAACTTAGAATTATCTTGACCCAAGCTACTTTCCTGATGAAACAGACTGCTTCATCTACAACGGTAATGTGTGTTATGTGAAAATTTGTATAAAGTTTGATAAACTAATAGGTTCATGATGTGATATCATGATAGCTGAAGTGAAATGGAATGCAGCGTTCAGGTTGGTTCCACCATGCTAATCATAACCACCATTGATAATGTAATCAGTGCTCTGTGGGTGTGTTTGTGTGTGTGGTGACCAGTACCTTTGAGGGGCCAGGAGCTGATATACGCTGCCATGCCCATCAATGGGACGATAGCAAAGACCTTACCTCCAGCCTCACCTCTTGCCTGCTCACCAAAGGATGTCGATGGGGAGACCAGAATCAGGTAGGTTTAGTTTGACCTGTTCAAACTTAAACATAGTATACAGGGCTTTTGGAAAGTATTCAGACCCCTTGACTTTTTCCACATGTTTGTTACGTTACAGCCTTACTATAAAAGGGATAATAAAAATACTAAAAACTCATCAAATCATATTGTATTTGTCACATGCCCCGAATACAACAGGTGTAACCTTAACATGAAATGCTGACTTACAAGCCTGTAACCAACAATGCAGTTCAAGAAATAGAGTTAATAAAATATTTATTAAATTGACAAAAATTGCAGCAGTGTAAAAACAAAGAGGGTGGGGGGGGGGGGGGTCAATGTAAATAGTCACACAATACTGCTCAAACCAAAAAAAAACATGTTTTATTTTTTTATTTTGCAAATTCGTTAAAAAGTTCAAACAGAAACAACATATTTACATAAGTATTCAGACCCTTTGCCATGAGAATCGTAATTTATCTCAGGTGCATCCTGTTTCCATACATCATTCTTGAGATGTTTCTACAACTTCATTGGAGTCCACCTGTGGTAAATTCAGTTGATTGGACTTGATTTGGAAAAGCACACACCTGTTTATATAAGGTCCCACAGTTGACGGTGTATGTCAGAGCAAAAACCAAGCCATGAGATCAAAGGAATTGTCCCTAGAGCTCTGAGACAGGATTGTGTCGAGGAACAGATCTGGGGAAGGGTACCAAAACATTTCTGCAGCTTTGAAAGTCCCCAAGAACGCAATGGCCTCCATCATTCTTAAATTGAAGATGTTTGGAACCACCAAGACTCTTCCTAGTGCTGGCCCCTCGGCCAAACTGAGCAATCGAGGGAGAAGGGCCTTGCTCAGGGAGGTGATCAAGAACCCGATGGTCACTCTGACAGAGTTCCAGAGTTCCTCTCTCCAGCAATCCACAAACCAGGCCTTTATGGTAGAGTGGCCAGATGGAAGCCACTCCTCAGTGGCACATGACAGCCCTCTTGAAGTTTGCCAAAAGTCACAAAGACTCTCAGACCATGAGAAACAATATTTTCTGGTCTGATGAAACCAAGATTGAACTCTTTGGCCTGAATGCCAAGCTTCACGTCTGGAGGAAACCTGGCACCATCCCTATGGTGAAGCATGGTGGTGGCGGCGTCATACTGTGGGGATGGTTTTCAGTGGCAGGGACTGGGAGACTAGTCAGGATCGAAGAAAAGATGAACGGAACAATGTCCAGAGAGATCCTTGATGAAAACCTGTTCCCGAGCACTCAGAACCTCAGATTAGGGCAAAGTTTCACCTTCCAACAGGACAACGACCCTAAGCACACAGCGAAGCCAATACAGGAGTGGCTTTGGGACAAGTCTCTGAATGTAATATAGTGGCCCATCCAGAGTCCGGACTTGAGCCCGATCGAACATTTCTGGAGAGACCTGAAAATAACTGTGCAGCGACGCACCCCATCCAACCTGACAGAGCTTGAGAGGATCTGCAGAGAAGAATGGGAGAAACTCCCCAAAGACAGGTGTGACAAGCTTGTACCGTCATACCCAAGAAGACTCGAGGCTGTAATCGCTGCCAAATGTGCTTCAGCAAAGTACTGAGTAAAGGGTCTGAATAGTTATGTTAATGTAATATTTCAGTTGAATTTCTTTTCTAAATGAGCAAAAAAATATTAAAACCTGTTTTTGCTTTGTCATTATGGGGTATTGTGTGTAGATTGACGTAACAAAATGTGGTGAAAGTCCAGAGGTCTGACTACTTTCCGAATGCACTGTATGTTTGTTTGTCAGATATCACCTATCCTAGTTGCCATTGGTAATAGAACAGTGAATGTGTATATGTTCACAGATGCAGCTATGGAGCCAGCACTTGGAGACTTGCTAGACGATGTGATAGAGGCCTGACCGACAGACAGGCTTGACACTGACGTCTCTGAATGGAGAGAGACCTGGCACTCAGCACATCCACAATGTGGGACTGAAGGTATTTCCTAATTATACAGTACAGCAGAAATGTCCAGCATTTGCAACACCCTTTTTATTCTATGCGTCACTGAATGCAACAATTCTGCCTATTTTTACAGATGAGGAGGACTGGGGATGCTTCTGCCAGACGCCAGCCTCGGTCGTTTGATGGGGAGACTATAATTGGGCAGGTTTGGTCTTACCTGTTCAGAGTTCAACATTAGTACCCGTTTGTGTGTCAGATTACATATCGTAACCGCCGTTGGTAATAGAACAGGGAATGTGTATGTGTTCACAGAAACATGTATGGAGACGGCACATGGGGACTTGCAAGACGACGTGAGGAAGTCCAGATTGACAGACGGGCTTGATACTGATGTCTCTAAATTGAGAGAGGCCAGGCAACTCTGCATTACATTTTTACTAGAGTCAACTTTTACTTGTATTGTCTTTTTTAATTATTGAGTTGAATGGTGTCAGTCAATATGGGGAGGGAGAAACCCTCCTGTTCTATACGGGACAACACACAGGAAGGTATGACCACTCTGACATGTTTGCCAAGGTAGCCCCATTAACCACAGACAAAATGCAGATAGGCACAGTATCTGCAATGGCTGGGAATGACAATGAAGGGTGAAAGGAGCACCCTGCTAGATTAAAAGAACACTGTTTCTATAGAAACAGTTAGTTTTACCCTACTGATGATGTGTTGTTGCAATAGTAACCACTGAGCAGTGGTTGTTTATTCTACATGGATGTCTGTTAAAACACTTAGTTTAGAATATCTACATGAATTCAGCCATCACATCTTCTCATATTACTCTGCCCTTTGTATCTCAGTTGGTAGAGCATGGCGCTTATAACGCCAGGGTAGTGGGTTTGATTCCCGGGACCACACATCCATAAAATGTATGCTTGCATGACTGTAAGTAGCTTTGGATAAAAGTGTCTGCTAAATGGCTTATATTATATGATATGTTATTATATCTACTGACCTTTTCAAAGCGTCCTCCGGCATCTCAGCATACATCTGAGACTTGACCTATAGTTATTGACCTCAACCTGCAGGAGGTTTGTTTGCTGTCATTGAGTTGGGGGGAAACCGCTGCGGTCAAGGTTCTGACAGATGGGTGTGTCTTGGTGGTGGCAAGGACACACCCAAGAAACACTCAAGTCAAACCACACCCCCAAGCCAAGTCATGTTTGGCTCCTGTCATGGCCGCCAGCATTTCTTGAGAAGCAAGCCAAAATAAGAGGCCAAATCAGCTGTTGCAGTTCCCCTTTAATAGACCTAAATGTCAAAATCTAAAAAAATTTACATCCACACTTGCTCTTTCCAAGTGCTCCATCTTTCCCCCTCCCTTTCTCTTTATCAATGAATTAAAGATTGAGATGTACTTTTGAGGACTGGAGACAGACCGACGGGGCCAATGGGGCCTGGAGATGTTTTTTCAAAGAGAGAAATCTGTTCTTTTGGTTTGACGACCTTTCTGTGTGGTAAAGGATTCACTGTTATAAAGTAACTCTGTGGTTCCCTGGTTGGTTCCCATGTTTTATTGGCAAACTGGGCTGATTTGTGGAGCGATAGCCCTGGGCTTCTGGCCTGCAGGCTGCCGCTGGGGGGGGACACTGGCCTCTGAGTCCCACTAGGTCCCTGGGAAGGTCCATATGCAGTCAGCCTGCCTGCCTTTCGTCCACTGCTCCGACTCCCTTAGTCCTCCCCCTGGAACCCTTGGCACTGAGCAGTGGTTCCACTGAGGGAGGCTGTTCTCTGTTCTCCCCCCTCAGCTCAGCCAAAGCCTCCGGCCTATCTCCCGCGGTTTCCTGGTCCATTTGTTGGTCGACCTGCCAGGAGCAGAATGTAAATCCTCACCGAAGGAAATGAGAGGAGAGGAGCGTAGAACCCGACTGCTGGCAATGTAAGGCCAGCATATACCTACCTCTTCGTCTCCTAGTGTGTGGAGAGAAACCCAGCGGCAGCTTCTATCTGCAAGACCTGTACAGGATAGAGGATAGCACTCATCTGGATTTGAGTGTGTGTGAAGGGGTCCATGCATTTAGTGTGTGTGTGTGTGTGTGTGTGTGTGTGTGTGTGTGTGTGTGTGTGTGTGTGTGTGTGTGTCTGTGTGTGTGTGTGTGTGTGTGTGTATGCGTGTGTGTGTGTGTGTGTATCCGTGTATCCTCTGGCCACAAAAGTTTTGTACTTTTTAGGGCTCCAGCTGCCTGTCTCCGTCACCTCTCCCTTCCCTTCACAGCAGCTTCACCCGGGATTCAGGCACCATTCCCCTTCACTGCTCATCAACCCACAAGCGCTCTAATTTATAGGCGGGCATAAAAAGCCTGCCTTGTCTCTCTGGAACTGCCTCTGTATAGCAATAGCATGACAAAATAGGACACTGTTAAATGATGCGGTTAAACATGTAAAGGACTTTTCGGGTTTGTCTCAGTGTTTTAACTCTCTTCATTTACTCACACAACGGTGCTACTGCATCCACAGACACACACACACACACAGGTACACATATTATGGTATTAATGACTGGTCATCTGGAGATGATCTGATACCTCCTGAATTTCAGGCTGTGTTCAGGCTGTGTTCAGGCTGTGTTCAGGCTGTGTTCAGGCTGTGTTCAGGCTGTGTTCAGGCTGTGTTTAAAGCAGCAGTTCAACCAATAACAAAGTGGCCACCCTGCCACTACTGGTAAACAGCTGAGGGAATGGGCTGGAGAAATGGAACCACTCTCAATTTCATAGACAGGGCTATGGATACAAGGACTGACCGTTCATGATATCAATTGCATTGTTCGTAAACAATGGAGTTAAACAAGCTTATATTTTGGATTCTGATAAGGAACGACAGTTGAACTGAGTCAATGAGGCATTTCTAAGTTACAATCTTCAGTGGGCATGTATCATTAATTTAAAAGTTTAAAAAAATGGATGTAACAATCTCAGTTTGCCCCTTCAAAGATGGATGACTTTAATGTTGGATTAGTGGTCGACCATGGTGTGATGCCTGCTGGAAACTACGGAGTTCAGACCAGTTTCAAGGACGCATGCAAGATCAAAGTGGTAGCATGGAGAGACTTGAATCTGAATGTCTCTATCCAAATACCTGTTTTTGTACTGTCAGCACTTTTGACAAATCTCAAATGAATTGTTGGTCAAATGTAGTACCTTGTTTTAGTACCTCACCCAGAGTCTTGCATCTTGAGAATCCTAAAATATGAAGACATGGATAAAAGGCACTTTTTATAATCAACATTTTGTCCTTAAGCGGTCTTTTCTTTTCATTATTCATAAGTGTTCTTGAGGTGTAACAGAGCTGATTTCTTCTAAGGGGCCTGATAGGAGTCAGATGAAGCCTGCAGAATTGATTAGATAAGCTTGGGGAATTATCATGTTGGCCACGTATTCCTGGAAAATATTCCTCTAAAATATCTTCCACTGCGAAAGCCTTATTGCCGTGTGTTAGGGTGGATGTGTGTTTTACAAGTAACCTAGGCCTACTCTTCATCCACATTTTTATGGAAGTTGTCTTGTTGAAGTTTTCAATGCATATAGGTATAACAGGTATATCTCACTGGTCACCCCCAAAGCCAATTCCTCCTTTGGTCGCCTTTCCTTCCAGTTCTCTGCTGCCAATGACTGGAACGAACTGCAAACATCTCTGAAGCTGGAGAGTCATATCTCCCTCACTAGCTTTAAGCACCAGCTGTCAGAGCAGCTCACAGATCACTGCACCTGTATATAGCCCATCTGTAAACAGCCCATCTATCTACCTACCTCATCCCCATACTGTATTTATTTATTTATCTTGCTCCTTTGCACCCCAGTATCTCTACTTTCACATTCATCTTCTGCACATCTGCACAGTGTTTATTTGCTATATTGTAATTACTTTGCCACCATGGCCTGTTTATTGCCTTAACTCCCTTATCTTACCTCATTTGCACTCACTGTTTATAGACTTTTTGTTTTCTTTGTTCTACTGTATTATTGACTGTATGTTTTGTTTATGTGTAACTCTGTGTTGTTGTATTGTGTCGAATTGCTATGCTTTATCTTGGCCAGGTCGCAGATACAAATAAGAACTTGTTCTCAACTAGCCTACCTGGTTAAATAAAGGTTAAATAAAAAAAAATATTAAAAAATATAGGGGCTGTCAGTTACATTACCGGAATGACAGACTACTTTGCATCTTAAATGTTGTCTGACAATTAGTACTTTTCATCATTATTAACTCGATGTTGAAGTCAAAATCTCTCATGTTCTACTGTAAATAATTCTGAATGATTAAGTTAATGAAGTTAAAGCAGATTTGTCGGTTTTAACTGATGTTAGATGAGATGGTGGATTAATACTTTGGTCCACATAGACTTGGCCGGTGTGTGGGTAAGTCCACATAGAACACTTTGTCTTCTGCTTAATATTTCATGATATCTACCTTTACCTGAGCGTTTAATGAGCCGAGGGCGAGAAAAAGTAATTTATCATGCAAAGTTTTCAAAGGAAATGCAAATTCAAATACACACACACACACACACACACACACACACACACACACACATGCTCTTTACCCACATATTTTCCTCAAATAGCATAGCATTAGCCACACTGCATATCCAACACATTGAATATTTTAGCCTTAGCAAAAAAATGTTTTAACTTAAGTGAAGAACAGGATCACGGGGTCAGTGGTGACGCTTTAAATAAACTTTCCCCGACTCTGTTCTGTTGGCTGTTCGCGGCTCTGCCTGGCTCTGCTTGGCTCTGCTTTATCCCAATAGAATACTAATGGCAGGGGAAAATTACTAGAGGAGGATGAAGAGAGAGAGATGGAGAAAGAGAGAAAGGGTAGGATGGAGAGCGAGCGAGAAAGAGAAAGCAAGGGTGGATGGAGAGAGGGAGAAAAGAGAGAGAGAGAGAGAGAGAGAGAGACGTGGATCCCTGCCACTGCTAACAGAACAGGGCCACCGGGGCCAGGGCAAAAGTAAGAGACTGACAATCGTCAGGTGATTTAGGGGTGGACCGGGAGGCTAGGTAGACCTACAAAATGAATAACGGCCAACCCAAAACCACGCCATAAGGCTCAATGGTTTGTGATTTGCAAGTTGATAAGACAAGAAGATTAATAAGGCTGCATGATAATGGCTGGCTGCAGCTCGGCTGGGAAGATGGTAATGATGTGATATTGCTGTAGGAGCAGTTCAGGAGGAGAGAGAGAGAGCCGTGGTGGAGGAGGGCGTGAGAGAGACAGAAAGGCTGCAGAAGGGGAAAAAACTCACTCTATCCCAATTGGCCCTGAGGATATGGAGAGTTAGAAATATGAGAATGCAGTTATCATTTTAATTAGATATAAAGTAATTTTATATTTATATAATTTTTTGCTGAAATGAGGACTTCAAAGAACATATTTTGCAGTATTCAGCTCCGTCGTAATTCCTGAGTGACAGTTTTGGTTAATTTGCTCGTTTTTTTCCCCCCAGATCGAACTTTGCTCGGGGCCCGAGAGGGGAGAGGAAATGCAGATTGCTCCTGTGGTTGCTCTCAGGTATATCACTCAGGCGGGGGGTGGGGGGGTGTTGTCCTAACAAACTGCTGCATTCATCATCATGTTCTCTGTCAATGGCGGAGCAACCAACAGTTGAACTGTATCTGATTATCATAGTACACCTGTCATTGTTTCGGAATACTTTCCACGGTGATGTTCCTACTCATTTTGAAGTACTCTAACGTAAAACAAATACATACATAATATTGGCTTGTCTATCTCTGTTCAATGCCCATACGTACAGTAGAGAGGCTTGATCGAAACTGATATTCATTAATTGTAGTCAGACACATGGTAGGACAAACTATCAACATCCTAACTCACTTCCTGGTTCTGTTCCGTCAACACAATGGTCACACTTCCCCCAAAAAGACAGGAAACAGCTGTTACTTTTCTGCAAAAATAATTCCTTATTCGAGAATAACAGTCATTTACTCGTGACAGTCAGTCTTTGTAGATATGCAGTGCTGTCAGACCTATTTCTCTCACTTCAGTTTGATCTTCGAAGCTGAAGACATCTTGTGTTTACACCTGAAGAAAAACATCTGTTTCGTATCGCAGCTCATTGCATTGCTTTGTCATACTCCACTGGCAGCAGTCACATGGTACACTGTCACTCGGACAGAACACACACACACACACACACACACACATCGTCCGTGTGTGGTGCTGATGCGTTTCTATGTTTGTATATTTGTCAAAGCCAGTCCACACATCCTAAAGATGCCTCATATAAAAACACAGAGAAAGCACATTCTGCCAAGGCTGCTGAGCTCACTCAAAACAACTGAACCCATTTTAATGGCATCGTTTTTTGGGGATGGGTACTGGCTAATGCAATATTCTCCCCATTTGTATTTTAATTTGAGCCACTCTACTTCATTATTTCAGCTGGTTTGGTAGCGAGCGGCAGCACATTTGCATAGGTCGCAATTAAATGATTGAACATGAGGAAATAACTCTTGCGTCAGAGTGTTAACTTTTGTTGGAGGTCACAGCAGCTCCCCAATGGGTCCTTAATGAGTTAATAACGGCTATTAAACCCTGATTAAAAGGCCAGAGAAGGGTGACAGAAACGGGTTAATAGTGCACGCGCTCTGAATGTTTTTATCCAATGCATAACAAAGATTACACAGTCAAGCATGCAACAAAGTGTAGGCGGATGGTGGATGATTTCATGTGTTGTCCCGCCTTGCTTCTGACATTAATTACATGGTGACAAGTTGCATTTTGAAGATGGACCTTGACAATACAGTAGGTCGCTATTGACGGCTATCGGCGTTCTGCCTAAAAGGGCCATTTCCTAAAGGGTAAAGATACTTTATGGGACATTTCTCCCTCCTTTCCCCCCAAGTGCTGCTGTATCAGTAGGCATGATGAAGGTCCTCATGTGGGGCCGTCTCTCTCGCTGTCTCCGTCTCTCTCTGACTGTCTCTCTCTCTGACCCCCCCCCCCCTCTGTGTGAGTGATATCTCGGCGGCCCCCAGTGTTACTGATCATTTTGATGGAGGGTGTTTGTCCAAAGTGGGATTGACACGCTCTCAGGGGTCCATAGCCCATCAACTTGACACTGAGTGAATGAGGCACGTTAGTGACACGGACGTCGGTGGCACTGTCCCCCCAGCGTTTACACACATTATCTAAACGGCATGATAATGTAGCCAGATCTTAGGAGTAAACGGAGAGGTAAAAGCAATGATAAGTGATGGGAGAAGTGACAATGTCAATAGTCGTGATAATCATGTCCTCGCGGCAGGAAATCACGGAGCACATGTGCCTCGTCAGCCCCAACATGCCTTCAATATCCTCTAATAATAAAATGAAGTGGAGGAGAAAAAAATCACTATCAATAGACCATCTGATGATAAATATGAAATTGCAGTAAGGAGTGAATATGACTCTCCTGCCTGAAGAAGGCAGCAGATTACTAGGGGTAGAGGGGGAGAGCCCATTTGTATGTAAATGGTGGCTTGATTATATTTATTTGCTGGCACAGACAGGGCTGAGAATCAGTGTCTCTGAGAGAGAGACACACACACACACACACACACACCAGCACACACGTACCTGCAGGCTGCGAGTCTGTGCTCCAGCCAATAGAGGTGTATGCCCTATGATAGAGACAGTCTGTGTGTGTGTGCACTCTTGGTTCAGGCCTTGAGAGAGGAGCGAGAGAGACACACCCAGCTGTTAGCTCCAACAGAGCTCTGGCTGCTCTCTGCTCTCTAGAATATTCTAATTATCAGCCTTCCTTATTATAGGTGCCATGTCAATGAGGGTGGGAAAACAAACTTCATGCAGTGAGGACCAATTTCTTCATCACTTTTTTTGTAAACCTTTGCATGTGCCTGGGTTAATACCATAAATTGAATGTTGCTTTGGATTCACTCGAAATAGGCTATCATGCCCGTCGCCGCGGTGCTTAGCGAAATCTGTTATTGTAATTTGCATAGGGCCTTTTTAGTGCCCATATCCTACAAAGGCTAGAAGAACAAAGAGCTCATGAGGGAGAAAATGGGACGGAGATGATCCGGCGCTGGCTTCAAATGTGACGTCACGTCCCTAAAGAAATCTTTTGACTGAAACCATAGTAAATGGCAGAATTTATATCTGACACTTAACGGTTTGCATAGAAATTAGAGAGGGCCCCCCCGTCTCTCTCCTCTCTCTGTCGCTTGATGTCCCTGATTAATTTACAGGACTTTTGTTATGTTGCCATCGCCGAAAATAAATTACCAGGCGGCGATAGCAAGGAAGGGAGGGAGGGTTAGTAAAAAATGCAATTTAGAATTTTTTTTTTTTTGAAAAGATTAAATAAAATACCTAATTGCCAGAAAAGTCACTAAGCACAAGCTTGTGTGGTGTGGTGGCATTGAGGGGGTGGTATGGAGGGGGGAGCTCTGGCCACTTGATTTCCTATGAAAATTAATCGGCTATCAAGCAATCTTCGTCTTGCTGAGCATGATTATAAAGTGCGGGGAGAGGGAAGGAGAGAATGCCCTTTGTGTAGGTGAAATGTGTCTGAGGCTGTCATCGTAATATACCTCAGTGAAATGAAGGTTAATTCTGATGTACAGCCTGCACTGCAGTCATTATCAACGAATCATGAAAAATAAATTAAGCCACTGAAATAGATACGTCCTCCTCTGGCACGCGGCAGGGATCCTGTGAGGGATGGATGGCTGAACTTTACCGATTATTATTGGAAAATAGTGCCGGATTCAATTAACACACCTAAAAGACACCTTTATAGAGGGCAGCCATAATTTAAATGACAGCAGGATGTAATTTTGCTTGTTATAAGTCAAATTTTCAGAGTTTCATGTTCTGTATTTTATCCCTTCCCTCTCTTTTTCTCCCCCTGACTTTCCTCCTCCCTTCTTTTCATCATTCTTCCAAGGGATTCCTGTAAAGAGAAGGAGTAAAGCGTTGCGCCCCACATGAAGATTTATGCCTATGATACGTAAGGGTTTAGGAATTCACCGATAGCCCGTAGATATTTTATCCAAACGCATTGCCATCTCTGCATTTACAAATATGATCTAATTAATATATTGTAGTTTTACATGTGCACATATACATGATATTCCTTCTTTCACCCTATTCAATGTCCCTGTAATCCCCAATGGCACGTAGCGTATTGCTCGTGCATTGCATTGCCCTCAGTTCAGCTCTATACAAATGAAGCCTGAGGGGCATACAGATGCTATGTCTTTATGTAGATATTCCACCATCCACCTTGAAAACCTGATTGAGAGCCCAATGAACTGGGTAAATGGTTAACCTCTCACCTTCCACAATGGAGAAGGAACCTGAAGCTTAATCCGAGCAGGCGTCTGACAAGCACCGGGAACCCTGTGCGTCCGTATCAGGCTGACCCTCCCATGAACCTCCTTTATCTATTAATCTACACCTCTCTTTAACGGGCCCCGAATTAACACCCCGGCAGGGGCAGAGGGCTTCTGATTAACACACATCACCCCACTGTGTGTGCCTGCCTGCATGCTGCCAAAATAAAAGACTGCCCCCCCCCCCCCCCTTCTCTCATACACAGACATGTATGGACACACACGTGTGCACGCATGAACTCATGCACACGCACACTTGCGAGATCACACACACACACGTACAGTATGCAGACATGCACATGTATGTACACACACATGCAGGGTCGCATACACACAGCCCTAGCAAGCTTTCTTACCATGGATATTTCGGAAGTTTTATTGGTGTTATCTGAATAACCATGACTTTTGTGTGGAGGTATGAGAAAATATATAATTGTTACAGCTTGGTTCCTACATTTCTGCTTGTCTATTGTTTCATTTGACATTAAAAAAAAATATTTTTTTTTTGGTCCAAACAAAGTGAATGTTAAATATATTTATGTGGTTGTTTTATTGAAGACCGTGTTTAGCGGGAAAGCATTATGGAGAATGTGAAACTGGCGACAATATATCTTTATGAGGCATGAAATAATATGACTGCATATGAATTTGGTAGAATCCTGTATATTGAAAATTGCGTAATTAAAGCCGAAGAGGGATGCATGAAAAGAGGTGGATTTTAAATAGTTTCATTTAAAAGTTGCCAGTTGCTAAAAATCTAAAAGGAGAGCAATATAGAATACAGCCCCATTCTGCTTTTCAGTCCATCGAGGAAAGTCAAATAAGATGAATTGTATTTGAGAGTAAAATGTAGTAATTTATACTGGTGTCATCTTTATTTAATTACACCCGTGGCAAGAAGTCATATCCTCTCTTCTTCCAAAGCCAAACACTACACAAATCTTCCCTTCCTCCATCTTTCTCTCTCTCTAGCCCATTTCCTCTCTCTCAATTCTCTAAAGTTTAAAGAACCCTTCCACTATCATTATTAGTATTGAACTCATTTCTAAATTCAGAAATTGGCTAAGGATGATCATTCATTGTGGTGGATAGTAAAATCAATAGCTTTTGTGTCCGCTGGTGCTGAGGCGCTCTCTTTCTGTGCTGTGGGTTGGAGGAGTGTGTGCGTGTCTGTGAGCGTGTGTGAGAGTGTGTGTATGAGCTTGTGTGTACGTGGAGCAGTGCAGAGCGCGCGCGCGTGTGTGTGTGTGTGTGTGTGTGTGTGTGTGTGTGTGTGTGTGTGTGTGTGTGTGTGTGTGTGTGTGTGTGTGTGTGTGTGTGTGTGTGTGTGTGTGTGTGTGTGTGTGTGTGTGTGTGCGGAGAGGTGCAGACGGCTCTACAGTGAAAACTGGGGGAGTGGGGCCACCTCTTGACGACACATACACACACACACACGTTCTCTCCCAGAGTCGGACATGCTGCGACTGCTGGTCCTCCCTCACACACACATACACACAAACACACACGGAGTCATGTGACGGAACGGGACGGCTAATTCCAACGAGAGCCAAATCAATCAAGTTCTTTTAATCACCACTCTGCTTTTATAGTGTGGCCTGGTAATAATGAAATTCTACGTAGGCCTGATCCCCAAAGAACTGAAAAACCCCCTCCACCATCACCACTACCCCCATGTGGATTTGAATGTGGCAGACACTCACTCAAGTCTGATGATTTTCATTTTTCAATTACATTATCTGATTAACTAATCAATTGCCAGTCTTATCAATAATTAATGTTTTTACTGATTATTAGAACTTAGGAGATAAAATGGCAACCGTTTTTTTTCTTTTTAATATATTTAATGTGTCCCTCTGTACAGACTTGGCATTGATATATAAACACAAACACAAATCTTCTTCAAAGGAGACATCCTTCTTTACATTTTCCCCATAGTTAACATTGTTATTAGAATATAAATACGGGATTGGTTTGATAGCCTTATACATATTGTATAATATTATATGATATCCATATACTGTAGAGGTTATTATAATGTAGAAACTCTGACCCAATCTGAGCACATGATAACAATCACATTACAGAATGAGATATAAAAAATAAAAATTAAAAATGTAATACAGACATTACAAACCAAACAATACCACCACTACTACTTCTGGCTGCCATGGATGGGCTGCTGAGGCGAGGTCGTCAGTGGAGAGCTCAGAGGGGAGTCAAACGTGTACAGTTCTGGATCGATGTCTCACTCGGCTCCCCACAGCTGTACCTGTTGTTTCCCACACTGAGCCTTTGTCTGGGGCTCAAGACAGCAGCCAGCAACAACTGTTTTACCGTCTGGCCCTCCAGCTGCCCGGCCGTGAACCCGTTACAACCTGTTACACCTCACAGCGACGCCTCCGCCGCTCCGCTTTGATGCCTCTAATCGTGGGGTAAAAGTCTGGTGGGCTAGGCCTTGAGTCGACGTCTCACTTTCTTCCACGCATGGTGGTGGAGGGGTGTTCACAGGGTTCCCGACCCCAGCCAGGGAAGGTCTCGCTGGGCCACGGTGTTGGCGCAGCACCGCCCTCCCTTCCTCGGAGCTGATAATTAGAACCTGGCTCTCAGGTTACTCACCTCAATGCTAGGAGCTCAGACTGTATGCGAGAACCTGTCTGAGGGAGAAGGTGTTGTGTTCACATATGAGTGTTGGTGTCATTCAAGAAAATCTAAGTTGATAGAGGTGGGTAAGCTGACAACGTCACTAAAACGACGTACACGCTTCAATGGGGCAGAGGTCCGTGTGTCGTTGTGATTCTGGATAGCCAGAAAGCTAGCACCAAAGACAAGAACCTGCTTTTGTATGTGGCTCGTTTCAGCTAGTTTTATCTTGTTATTGATACCATGTCTTGTTTTGAGGTGTTTTGACTGTTACGTCTAAGCTAATTATGGCAAAAACTTGCTAGCTAGCTAACCGACAACGGTAACAACGTATTTGAGAGACAACGAGTGCTCATCGTGCAAATGTATTTGTTTTCAATAAACATTGGGGAAGAAAGATGGTTTACATGTTGTCAACAATGTTGTCTAAGACAACCCCGTCTGTTTTGCCCCATAGTTGTTGTTTGTTTTTTTTGCCCCATAGTTGCGCATGCGTCGGTTTTGTTGCTAAACAACCAACCCGTCTATTGAATATTTGACTCTTCTGACTATTAGGGTCTCTGTTGTTCAGGTATTCTGGTTTGAGTTGAAATACTGTACTTCTGACTGTTCGGTCGGTTCGATTGCTGCTTCATTCGGGTAGTCTTTGTTTGGTCACTGGAATCTACTGCAGTTCATTTTCCATAAATCTGAGAATGCCGTTCCATCTGGGCTTACAAGTGGCCACCAGCAGCATTGACGAGAAAGAAAGCCCGTGTTAGAGGAGAAACGGAGAGCGGGAGAGAGAGATACAGAGGGAAGGAAAGAGAGAGAGGAGGGGGAGGGGTCTCTTTTCCATTTAGCCCAGCTAGCAGAAACATCTGTCAGCACTCAGCCACTTGTGATGAGGAGAGAAGCTGGTATGCGGCGGGCCCAGCCCAGGAATCATTGGGGCCGGTGAACTTGGCACGACTGCCTTGTTTATTTGGCCTGACCCCGCGTTCGCTCCGAGGTTACGGACTTGCTCAGTGAAAGGAGCTTTTGTCCTGCAGAAGGAAAGTCTGTTACAAATATTTACCATGAGGGAATGCAAAGGCATGGCCCCACGCCAGCCAGACTGAAGAGCTATAAAATCCACTGCACATTCTTGAGTTAGTCCCCCCTTTTAAAACCCTGGCTAAAACGGTACCCCTTTTTTATTCATGAGATGGCATGCTGTCACAGATTATTAACCAATCATTTACGGCGGTGTTAACGCATCCTATTTGATTTCCTCCAGACCCAGATTTATTATATCATTCAATATCTGTAGTTAAAAAGAGGACTGCGTGTTTATACACAGTACTGTATATTTTATGACTCAAACACGAACATGAGCGGAATTGTAATAGTCTTTGATTGTATGCGTTGAATTCAAGTCAGACTATTTGCCTCTTTGCCGTCTCCTTGTTGTACAAGACATTTTAAGATGTTGAAATGCTTCTTTACCTAAAAAATACATCCCTATTTACTGTGTTCTTATTCCACTGGGCACCTGGTTAGGTCAGTGGTAACACGTGCAATTTCAAAAGGCTGCGTAAATTCCCTGGGTTTTTTATGGTTTCCTCAGAAAATGCCACACTGGGTTTTAACTTGAATAAATCTGCCTGTTATATATCCACCGTCAAGCACCCCTTTTAACCCTTTCAGCCGGACCTTGCGTACATCTTCACTCGCACATTGACATGCAACAAAGCTAATGGCGCCCGATACAGGAGGGCCTAATCTCGACTAACTGACAAGATTTCAATTGAGGAGACATCTTCCGCTGATTAGCTCCCACACCCACAATTATCCAACTGGGGTGTCAAGCAAGGTTTAACATCTCCACTGACTCTGCTCTCTGGAGACATCCGGGAAGAAATGCAATCGCTTTTAATAACTGACGCCTCTCCTTCTCTCTCCTCTCCTCCACACCGTACCCGGGAGAGGCTGCCTGTCTGGCTCGCTCAGCTGCACCTTTTCCAGCCATTCAAGCTCCCTTCAAAATAAACCTTTCCAGTGAAAATGTCATTTTGCCCAAAATGAACCCACCAAGTCATTTTTTTTTCTCTCCCCCAGAATAATTTATTCAAATTGCTCCGAACTCAGGACAGGGGAGCAATCTGTAGACCAAAGGAGTGGGCCCTGGAATTCTGGATCTCTTTTTTTTCTTTGTGAAAAAAAGTTTGTGTACCTTGCTGTCTCTCCATCCCTCCATCCTCCGGTTGGTTCTCTGGTGGCTGGTAACCCTCGAGTCCATACACCTCATTAAAATACGACTGATCTGAATATTTTTGCAAGTATGGTTTGATTGCCTCTCCGTGACATGTAACAGCCTGGTGTTATTTTAATCACAAGCACCCATCGGGCGACACACGACGCCAATGACATTGAATCGCTCTACTTGACCCCATTTTACAAGTGCACGTCATTTTAGGGGGGGGGGGGGGGCGTTTGGAGGAAAATAAACTTACCTGGCATGATGGACATCCTCGATAATTATACTCTTCTTTTATTTTCCGACGCCAGAGCGACATCAGCTCGGCTTATACTTTCCCTCAATCACGAGATGTTTTTCACTCTAATGAAGTGTTTTCTTCCAGCGCCGGAACGAGGACACAAAGCAAGCTGATTAATAATTTACTGTTTAGTTTTACTAATTGATCTGTTTGGGGAGCAGGGATAAAAGTGGAGAAGCATCCTCAGATCACAATGCTTTCATATGGCATTTATCCACAAGTCACAACAGGGTCCCACAAGATGAATAATGAAGCAAACAAGATCAAATAAATATCACTGGGGACCAGCAAGAACTCCCTGACAAATACCAGCAGAATTTACCTTGTTTTTTTTCCCAATTTGCTCACAACAAAGTAGAAGAAGGAGAAGAGGAGCAACAGAGAGGAGGAAGTTATTAGGCTTCTAGTGTAATGCAGGGTTTACAAGGACTTTACTTTTTTCTACTTTACTTTATCGCCATACTTTTAGTTTCATTCCAAATTATATTTTCATGTACAATACGTTGCCAAGAATTAATTTTGAGTTTGCCTACGCAGGTCGGAGTTACAAACAGAGGTGTACGATTTTGTAGTAAGATAACAGAAGCTATATTCTTTCACAGACTTTTTTTCTTCTATCGGCTCTTGTGGCATCTAACGAATCACATTACCATAAGATCAGGTGACATTTTCACTAATAGTCATACAGTTTATTGGACCACTTACAGTGCGATATGTTTCTGCATGTGTGGGATCTAGCTGTATGCTACACATCCCTACTATATAGTACATTAGCTCATCGCCCCTGTGTGTGTACTGTACTACCTACATGCTTCCCATGATAAACACTGACAATAGTTGGGGGATTTGGCCCAAGGTCAGACATTACAATCCCTGACTAACGTGGATATTTATACATGGGACCCGTCCACATGCTTCCAGCTATTAGTACCCACCTCTAAGCTATTCAATGTGCTAATTTCAGCCGGGGGGGGGGGGGGGGGCTGGGTGACTAGGGAGGGGGTACAGTAATATGAGTTTCTCTCTTCTCGCTCTCGTAGCAGTGTAACACCAGCGGGGATTACATTTGAAATGAGACAAATTTCCCTGCCATAAGACAAGGTCTTGAAAAACGAGGAGGTGGAGACCTATTTTGTATCGGAGATATTGGTCTGCTCTTCAGTCTTGTCCATGCATGGACGGAAAGTAGTGTTTGTTATGTAGCTGCGTAGGGACATATTTACATGCCTATTCACACGTCATTGTTTCATGGACATTCTGTGCAGTCTGATAGTGGCATTGAATGTTCATTTGCCACCTTACCTTTTTATGATTATGGGTGTTTTCCTGTAAATAAGCACTAAGTGAGATAGTAATCCATCGAAGGCTCTGGGTCTGAAGTGCCGCACTGTATATTCCCATATTCCCATGTTCCCATATTCCCATATTCCCATATTCCCATGCTTTCAAATAAGCGCCTCCACTCCCAAAGGCACAGTATGTATTAACTGTAAGTCGCTCTGGATAAAAGCGTCTGCTGAATGGCCGAATCATTATCATATCACCATGTGACATACAGTATATGGAGCCCAGAGTGATTAGAGTTGATTGATTATTAGCATTAGTATATTATCTGCTTCCAGTCACGTTTTAACCCTGTTTACATGCATATCCTACTACTTGTCACTTTTCATGTATACACGCACCTCAACCACTCCAGTACCACTGCACATTGAATAAGGTACTGGGCCAGGTTGCATAAAACATCATAACTTAATATCCCCCTAATTTTTCCCTTAAAGTTTCCTTATTAACTTTAAGTCGGTTGCACAAAACATTTTATGGCAACTTTCCCCTTAAAGTAAGTGAGAAATGTAAGGGTGCCCACGAGGTCCTTAAAGTGCTTTATTCAGTATGGATATCAATGTAAACAGCATTTGTGGAGGTGGATGTTACTTTCCTCTGCCCTGTTGCAAAAGGAAAACATAAACCAGCTAGCTAGCTACTGTTACTTAGCTAAACCATGGAAGGTGCACAATCCATGGCTACAGAGCTAGCTGGCTAGCTAGCTACCTACTATGTACGTTAGCTTGACATGCTAGAAAGTCATAGGAACAAGTTGAGAAAAAGTAACTTTTATTATCTTCTGAATCAATTTGTTTCTCCTATCTTGAATGTAGGAGTTCTATTTTAAGATCCCCCTAAATCAATGTGATCTCTTTGAGGAGAAGTTGTCAGTGAATCAGGTCGTCTACATGACAACCAGAGACTCTTTCTGCAGTACATTTACCTTACCTAAGGAAAACGTCTGAGGGGCTCTATGCAACAGCCTTAAACAATTCCCTTAGGTAAGGGGAAATTATTCCTTAAGGGAAACACTTAAGATGTTTTATGTAACCGGGCACTGACCTGCATATACTTACGTCCTCTTGTGTCTTTGACTCGCATCATAGCTCTGGGGTGTTTTTTTTATTTTCTATTCGATATATTATTATCACTGCATTGTTGGGAAAGAGTTCTCAAGGGAAGACTTTCACTGTATTGTTTTACACCTGTTGTATCAGAATCCTGTGCGTGTGGTGAATACATTTTGAAACTTGATTGAGAGAATGAGGAATGTATTGTTAAACAGCAATGCTCTGCTTGGATTTACTTTGGCTTAATTGTCACGCCCTGACCTTAGTATTCTTTGTTGTCTTAATATCTATGTTATGTTGCACGTTAGCACATTGTTTATATAGCTGTCACGTTCGTCTTATTCGTTTTGTTGTTTTTGTTTAAGTGTTCTTCATTAAATAAAGAAGAATATATTCTAACCACGCTGCGCTATGGTCTACTCCATACGACGATCGTGACAGAATAACCCACCAACAATGGACCAAGCAGCGTGGTAACGGACAGCAGCAGCAATCAAAGGACTTCTGGACTTGGGAGGAGATTCTGGACGGCAAAGGACCCTGGGCACAGCCAGGGGAATATCGCCGTCCCAAAGCAGAGCTGGAGGCAGCGAAAGCAGAGAGGCGTCGGTATGAGGAGGCAGTACGGCGGCGCGGCTGGAAGCCCGAGTGGCAGCCCCAAACATTTCTTGGGGGAGGGCACACGGGGAGTGTGGCGAAGTCAGGTAGGAGACCTGCGCCAGCCCCCTGTGCTTACCGTGGAGAGAGAGGGCGTTGTACCGGGCAGGCACCATGTTATGCGGTGGAGCGCACGGTGTCCCCGGTGCGTGTGCATAGACCGGTGCGCTACATTCCAGCTCCTCGTATCGGCCGGGCTAGAGTGGGCATCGAGCAAGGTGCCATGAAGCCGGCTCTACGTCTCCTCGGGCCGGCATACATGGCACCAGCCTTACGCATGGTGTCCCCGGTTCGCCTGCACAGCCCAGTGTGGGCTATTCCACCTCGCCGCACTGGCCAGGTAAGGCTGGGCAGCCTCGGTGCTCCAGATTTCCAGTGTGCCTTCTCGGTCCAGTCTATCCGGTGCCATCTCCACGCACCAGCCCTCCGGTGGCAGCTCCCCGCACCGTTCTCCCTGTTCCTCCTCCCCACACTCGCCCTGAAGTGCGTGTACCACCAGTGGCCCAGTACCACCAGTGCCGGCACCACGCACCAGGCCTACAGTGCGCCTCGTCTGTCCTGAGCTGCTAGAGTCTCCCATCTGTCCTGAGCCGCCAGGGTCTCCCGTCTGTCCTGAGCCACCAGGGTCGCCAGTCTGTCCTGAGCCGCCAGAGTCTCCCGTCTGTCCTGAGCCCCCAGAGTCTCCCGTCTGTCCTGAGCTGCCAGAGTCTCCTGTCTGTCCTGAGCTGCCAGAGTCTCTCGTCTGTCCTGAGCCACCAGGGTTGCCAGTCTGTCCTGAGCCGCCAGAGTCTCCCGTCTGTCCTGAGCCGCCAGAGTCTCCCGTCTGTCCCGAGCCGCCAGGGTCGCCAGTCTGTCCTGAGCCGCCAGAGTCTCCCGTCTGTCCTGAGCCGCCAGAGTCTCCCGTCTGTCCTGAGCCGCCAGAGTCTCCTGTCTGTCCTGAGCCGCCAGAGTCTCCCGTCTGTCCTGAGCCACCAGGGTTGCCAGTCTGTCCTGAGCCGCCAGAGTCTCCCGTCTGTCCTGAGCCGCCAGAGTCTCCCGTCTGTCCTGAGCCGCCAGGGTCTCCCGTCTGTCCTCAGCCGCCAGTCTCCCGTGTGTCCTGAGCCGCCAGAGTCTCCCGTCTGTCCTGAGCCGCCAGAGTCTCCCGTCTGTCCTGAGCTGCCATGGTCTCCCGTCTGTCCTGAGCCGCCAGGGCCGCCCGTCTGTCCTGAGCCGCCAGTCTGTCCTGAGCCGCCAGTCAGCCAGGACCTGCCAGAGCCATCAGTCAGCCAGGACCTGCCAGAGCCGTCAGCCAGCAAGGAGTTGCCAGAGCTGCCAGCCAGCCAGGAGCTGCCAGTCAAGAGCTGCCAGCCAGCCAGGAGCTGCCAGTCAAGAGCTGCCAGAGCCGTCAGCCAGTCAGGAGCTGCCAGAGCCGTCAGCCAGCCAGGAGCTGCCAGAGCCTTCAGCCATCCAGGAGCTGCCAGAGCCATCAGCCAGCCAGGAGCTGCCAGAGCCATCAGCCAGCCAGGAGCTGCCAGAGTCGTCAGCCAGCCAGGAGCTGCCCTTCAGTCCTGAGCTACCCTTCAGTCCTGAGCTACCCCTCAGTCCTGAGCTACCCCTCAGTCCCGAGCTGCCCCTCAGTCCGGCGCTGCCCCTCAGTCCGGAGCTGCCCCTCAGTCCGGAGTGGCCCCTCAGTCCGGAGCTGCCCCTCAGTCCAGTAGGGCCCTTTAGTAGGGTTGCCAGTCCTAGTTTGGCGGCGAGGGTCGCCGTTCCTAGGAGGCCACAAAAGCGGACTAAGACTATGGTGGAGCGGGGTCCACGTCCAGCACCTGAGCCGCCGTCGTGAAAGAGGCCCAACCGGACCCTCCCCTTTAGATTAGGTTTTACGGCCAGAGTCCGCACCTTTGTGGGGGGGGGGTAGTGTCATGCCCTGACGGAATCTAATCTGTTAGTTTGTTTTCTGTATTATTTTGGTTAGGTCAGGGTGTGACATGGTCGATGTGTGTTTTTGTCTTATTCTAAGGTGTTTGTACTGTCTAGGGTTTTTTGTAGATTTATGGGGTTGTTTTCATCTAGGTGTTTATGTTGGTCTATGGTTGCCTAGATTGATTCTCAATTAGAGGCAGGTGTTTGTCGTTGTCTCTGATTGGGAACTGTATTTCGTGGGTTATTGTCTATGTTATGTTGCACGTTAGCACATTGTTTATATAGCGGTCATGTTTGTCTTATTTGTTTTGTTGTTTTTGTGTTCTTCGTGTTCTTCATTAAATAAAAAATAATGTATTCTAACCACGCTGTGCTTTGGTCTACTCCATACGACGATCGTGACATTAATTATATATATATATATATATATATATATATGTACAGTGCCTTGCGAAAGTATTCGGCCCCCTTGAACTTTGCGACCTTTTGCCACATTTCAGGCTTCAAACATAAAGATATAAAACTGTATTTTTTTGTGAAGAATCAACAACAAGTGGGACACAATCATGAAGTGGAACGACATTTATTGGATATTTCAAACTTTTTTAACAAATCAAAAACTGAAAAATTGGGCGTGCAAAATTATTCAGCCCCTTTACTTTCAGTGCAGCAAACTCTCTCCAGAAGTTCAGTGAGGATCTCTGAATGATCTAATGTTGACCTAAATGACTAATGATGATAAATACAATCCACCTGTGTGTAATCAAGTCTCCGTATAAATGCACCTGCACTGTGATAGTCTCAGAGGTCCGTTAAAAGCGCAGAGAGCATCATGAAGAACAAGGAACACACCAGGCAGGTCCGAGATACTGTTGTGAAGAAGTTTAAAGCCGGATTTGGATACAAAAAGATTTCCCAAGCTTTAAACATCCCAAGGAGCACTGTGCAAGCGATAATATTGAAATGGAAGGAGTATCAGACCACTGCAAATCTACCAAGACCTGGCCGTCCCTCTAAACTTTCAGCTCATACAAGGAGAAGACTGATCAGAGATGCAGCCAAGAGGCCCATGATCACTCTGGATGAACTGCAGAGATCTACAGCTGAGGTGGGAGACTCTGTCCATAGGACAACAATCAGTCGTATATTGCACAAATCTGGCCTTTATGGAAGAGTGGCAAGAAGAAAGCCATTTCTTAAAGATATCCATAAAAAGTGTCGTTTAAAGTTTGCCACAAGCCACCTGGGAGACACACCAAACATGTGGAAGAAGGTGCTCTGGTCAGATGAAACCAAAATTGAACTTTTTGGCAACAATGCAAAACGTTATGTTTGGCGTAAAAGCACCACAGCTGAACACACCATCCCCACTGTCAAACATGGTGGTGGCAGCATCATGGTTTGGACCTGCTTTTATTCAGCTGAGACAGGGAAGATGGTTAAAATTGATGGGAAGATGGATGGAGCCAAATACAGGACCATTCTGGAAGAAAACCTGATGGAGTCTGCAAAAGACCTGAGACTGGGACGGAGATTTGTCTTCCAACAAGACAATGATCCAAAACATAAAGCAAAATCTACAATGGAATGGTTCAAAAATAAACATATCCAGGTGTTAGAATGGCCAAGTCAAAGTCCAGACCTGAATCCAATCGAGAATCTGTGGAAAGAACTGAAAACTGCTGTTCACAAATGCTCTCCATCCAACCTCACTGAGCTCGAGCTGTTTTGCAAGGAGGAATGGGAAAAATTGTCAGTCTCTCGATGTGCAAAACTGATAGAGACATACCCCAAGCGACTTACAGCTGTAATCGCAGCAAAAGGTGTCGCTACAAAATATTAACTTAAGGGGGCTGAATCATTTTGCACGCCCAATTCTTCAGTTTTTGATTTGTTAAAAAAGTTTGAAATATCCAATAAATGTCGTTCCACTTCATGATTGTGTCCCACTTGTTGTTGATTCTTCTTCATATATATATATACAGTATATAAAGCCTATTCAGTAGCTTTGATTCCGACACCCAAAAATAGAAGGCAAATTTTGTCATGGATGTAAGCTGCGATGTGCTGTTAGGGATGGTTGTCATAGTTAAGTTAACAAAGCAATATTAAAGAGGACAGGCCTGTTTCCAAAGGTGAACATGTAGATACAACTCCAGATTCAACAAACCGACGTGTCAGTCACAGAGCGATTCTTATTATACAAAAGTCAAGCGCATCTGCCTAAATGCATTATTTATGGCTGAAATAAGCAGCTTAACCGAGTCATGCTATTAGCAGGAGACACACTTCCTCTACGGAGGGCGTGTTTGAAGTCTAAACAACACTAGTATGATTGGGCCCAAAGTATCTAAAGCAATCCCACTGAAGGCTTCTATTTTCTCTTCCAACAAAGAGATTTCTGTTTGTTGTTGTCATGGCAATATCGTGTCTGCCTGTCTCTCTAGACCTAATAACACGGGGGCTAGCTAGCTAGCATTCCTGAGCTGAGACCGTCACCTAGTTCTGTAGCTCTGCTGCTGTCATGGGGCTGCTGTCTGGTTTAGATCAGCGCCTCGTCTGCCTCTGACGGACAGCACTGATGATAAATGTTACATGGAAAAAAACGAGTCTTGACTGGAGGCCTTTGTTGATGAACGGCGGCAGCTAGCGGTGCTGGAGGCAGTTTGTATGAGTCTCCTCTTCTCCTTTTTCTTCCTTCTGTGTTATTATTCTGCCACTACCTTTCAAATGTATTTGATTCATAATAGATATCCGGAACTCTGTTTTGTGTCCTCATCTGACAGTTTTAGTGTTGTTTTTTTTCTCTTAATGTCCCGGTCTCTCTGTAAGGCTGAGGTATTTCCCTCTGCTTCCGAAGTCTGCAGTTCTGTGTCCTAGCCGTACTGCTACTAGAGTGGAGGCCTTTGAAAAGCCTCTGACTACAGCTTTATGCCAGACCAAAAAACGGAGGGATTGTGGGTGGGTGGTACTCTATTTCTCAACATGCTCTATCATCGCAGTCATATTTGTGAGCTACCAGCACTGTACACACACACACACACACACACACACACACACACACACACACACACACACACACACACACACACACACACACACACATAGCATCTCCCCAACTCCAGGTGGTCCCACCAACAGCATCCCACTGATTCTCATCCCTGCCACCCCCAGCCCCATTGCTCTACCGCGGTTCCTCCATTTACCACTGCTTATTTGGATGCACTCGACAACACAATGGAAGTGCATTACATGCCCTCAGCCTCACTTCTCCTCCCCTCCCAGCGGTAATTTCATAGTGGTTACCACATGCATCCTACTTGACACGCAATTCACTCTCCGGGAGAGGGGCCAAATAATGGGATTTACCCTGGCTTGGTAGCTAGCTAGCGCCTGCCTGCCACCGCTTCCTCCCTAATTGCACTACTATCCAGACAAGAGCACAAGTTCCTGCACTGTCACACCACCACCTGCACCATCACCACATCAGAGCCTAATGCTAAATGCACCCGGTTCCCCTCCACTAAGGGGTCAAGAGGGTGGAAGAGAGTAAATGGTAAATGGCTTGATAGGGTAAATGTTTTATGGGGCGAATGGGGACTAGGAGGAGAGAGGGCAGGTTGCATTTCAAATAATCCGCTATGTTATTTTGTGGCGAGGGTACTGTCAGTGCAGTGTCAGTGTGTTGCCAATGGAGAGTCGGGATTAATTGGAGATGTTGGATGAATGGCAAGGCTTGGAAAACAGCCGTAGGGAATATGAATTGGGATTTGAACCAGTTCTGTGCAAAACAATTCAACATTGCAGGTTTATGGTGATTTGAATAAAGCCTTGCTCTGTGTGCTGTGTGCCGGCTGTATGTTCTCCTGTCCACTTCTCGTCTCACAGAGCATTGCCCTGGGTTGTCTGAAACCTCGTGCCTTTCTAAGCATCCGCCCTCTCTCCTTCACAACTAATTAGAATGAAAATAAAAAGCAAAAGGCGCCAAACTTTTCATTTCTATTCATGAGATGAATGTGCAACATTAAAGACAGCTTTCCCTATCACTCACATCCTTTTATCACGCTCACACACACACACACAAGCACACGCAAAGTGCGCCGGCACCTACACACACACGTGTGCATACACACACACACGACAACGAAGCAGTACAAGAAACAGAACAAGTAATCAGGAGGAACAAAGCATGTCTGAATGTGCAGTGGCACATTGCTGCTCACACAGGAAGTATTAATTTATTCAGGTCGGTAGTACGGTAGGCTTTAATTATTACAACCAGACGCACGCCGCAGTAATGGCCACACACACACCCACACGTCTGTGCTGTAGCTGTCAAAAACAAGCTGAAACAATTTCATCTGTCGGAGAGAAAAAACTCTCTCTCTCTCTCTGGTGTAGTGCCTGTAATCAGTCTCTGGTGTATGTTGTGCATGTTCATTATGTGATAGTGAGAATCAAATCAAATATTAAATCACATTTTATTGGTCACATACACATGGTTAGCAGATGTTAATGCTAGTGTGGCGAAATGCTTGTGCTTCTAGTTCCGACAGTGCAGTAGTGTCACGCCCTGGCCATAGAGAGGCTTTTTATTCTCTATTTTGGTTAGGCCAGCGTGTGACTAGGGTGGGCGTTCTGTGTTCTTTTTTCTACGTTTTTGTATTTCTTTGTTTTTGGGTATGGTTCTCAATCAGGGACAGCTGTCTGTCGTTGTCTCTGATTGAGAACCATACTTAGGCAGCCTGTTTTCCCACTATGGGTTGTGGGTAGTTGTTATCTGAGTCTGTGTTTCACCATACAGAACTGTTTTGATTTTCATTGTTTTGCTTTGGTTATTTTGTATTCAGTGTTCAGTTATATTTGATTAAAATGGACACTTACCACGCTGTGTTTTGGTTCAATCTTTCATACTCCTCATCAGATGAAGAAGATCGTTACAAGTAGTATGAGTATATATGAGTAATGTAAGATATGTAAACATTGTTAAAGTGGCATTGTTTAAGTGACTAGTGATCCATTTATTAAAGGGACCAGTGATTGGGTCTCAATGTAGGCAGCAGCCTCTCTGAGTTAGTGATTGCTAACAGCAGTCTGATGGCCTTGAGATAGAAGCTGTTTTTCAGTCTCTCGGCCCCAGCTTTGATGCACCTGCACTGACTTCGCCTTCTGGATGGTAGTGGTGTGAACAGGCAGTGGCTCGGGTGGTTGTTGTCCTTGATGATCTTTTTGGCCTTCCTGTGACATCGGTTGCTATAGGTGTCATGGAGGGCATGTAGTTTGCCCCCGGTGATGCGTTGTGCAGACTGCCCCACACTCTGGACAGCCTTGCGGTTGAGGGCAGTGCAGTTGACGTACCAGGCTGTGATACAGCCCAACAGGATGTTCTCAAATGTGCATCTGTAAAAGTTAGTCAGGGTTTTGGGTGACAAGACAAATTTCTTCAGCCTCCTAAGGTTGAAGAGGCGCTGTTGCGCCTTCTTCACCACACTGTCTGTGTGGGTGGACTATTTCAGTTTGCCTTGGATGTGTACGCCTCGGAACTTAAAAGTTTCCACCTTCTCCACTGCTGTCCCTTCGATGTGGATGGGGGAGGGTGCTGTTTCTTGAAGTCCACGATCATCTCCTTTGTTTTGTTGACGTTGAGTGAGAGGTTGTTTTCCTGACTCCCGAGTGCCCTCACCTCCTCCCTGTAGCTGTCTCGTCGTTGTTGGTAATCAAGCCCACTGCCATTGTGTAGTCTGCAAACTTGATGATTGAGTTGGAGGCGTGCATGGCCACGCAGTTGTGGGTGAACACGGAGTACAGGAGGGGGCTGAGCACACATTCTTGTGGGGCCCCAGTGTTGAGCGTCAACAAAGTGGAGATGTTGTGTTGAAGTTACAGAACAGCAGTCAGGCTCAGGGTCATGGCAGAACCGGGACAAATAGAAAACAGGAACAAGAGAAAGACAGGAGCACAGGAAAAACGCTGGTAGGCTTGACGAAACAAAACGAACTGGCAACAGACAGAGAAAAACAGGTATAAATATAATGGGGAAGATGGGCGACACCTAGAGGGGGGTGGAGACAAGCACAAAGATGGGTGAAACAGATCAGGGTGTGACACACATGGCATTCTCTCCTTTCCCGATTGTCTTTTTTTCCCACCAGAATAAGACTTAGCCCCTATGAACTGGCCATAAATAAATAACGTGGCCGATTTGAACCCTTCCTAAAATGTCTGTATATTTCATGATGTGGCCCTGGGATGGCAGGCAGGCAAGAGGCTAATGAGAGGACATTTTGTGTGTTCAAGTGCAGTTGCATTGGGCTTCATTAATTTACCCATACTGTCTGAAGGGTTAGGGAGGGAGGGGAGGGTCTGTGAGAAGGGAGGATATTGGGTGGGGGTGACACGCATGACTCATTGTCGCAGTTTGTGTGTGGGGAAAGTGTGGGGGGGTGGGGTTGTATTTGTGTGTGCGCCCGTGTGTTTTTGTGTATGTGTCGGTCTGCGTGTGAGTGTGCCTTTGCTTACATGTATGTGTGATTCAGCTTGAGTTTCAGCCTGTGACCACCGCGGGGTGACACCGCTGACTCCTCTGATCAGCGTATAATTACCTTGGAAACCTCGATGTAAGCGCAGCGCCACAGGCCCGTGATGGATGGTGACCCCCTCGCCAAAGATGGCCCCTGTTGTGTCACACGGCGCCACCCCGGGGGCAGAGCAGGAAATGAGCGGTCTTTAGAGGACACGGATGCCATTAGGTCACAGTGGGTGTCCACTCCTCTGGGCCGGTGAGGACAAAACAGGTGTCAAGGCAGCTTTGTTGGCCACTGATGTATTCATAGCTACCAATGCAGTTCTGGTCATAATGGTGCTCTTTCGGTTTACTGTGATGTCCTGTAGATTTAGGATGTAATGTTGTCTTCACTTTCCTTTTCTGTGCCTGTCTTTGGCTCTCTCTTTTTTGGGCCTCTCCATTTCTCTCTCTCTCTTTGTTGCCCCGCTCTCCATCCAGCCTGATGTCTAGTGTCACCCCTCCTCCTGTTCTAGCAGATCCTCCAGCGGACAATAAATATAATGTCACATGGAGGATGGCAATGCTCCTTCATGGAACACTGGCTGTTTATTAGAGGCGGGAGAAGAGAAGTTTAAGAGAAATGCTAACAATGTTCATTAATGGGCCGCGTCCACGCTTGATGAGCCGTGGCAATGTGAGGAGCGGCGCGGGCAACACCGCTGGTATAATGGCTGCCGGTAAACGGCCGGTAATTGTGTCCAAGTTGTACAGTGTGGGGGTTCCACCAAGGACTGACAGTGACAGAGCAATTATGGCGAGCCAAGTGGGCCGTGTCAAATTAGCACGGGCCGAGACGACGACGAGTCATTTCTCTTGCCCTACAAAGCCGAGGAGTGATAGATAGATCCTTGATTGTGAGTGATAGGCCAGACCAGATTTCACACTGACGGTCTGATTTATCAATAGCTTTGTATTTAAAAGTCGGGTGTGACGGGGGTGTATTGAGATGTTTGGGCTGGGAGGGGTACTTATGGAGGTTGAGGAGGGCCTAGCATGCTGGGCGACCTGACCGGGGAGTCCTCTCTCTGGGAAGGTCATCAGTCAATGTTCCTGTCAGCCAAAGATCACGCGCCACGGAGCAGCCGACTTGGGTAATTACATGTGACTATAGAGTGGAGATATCTTCTTTTGTGGGCCTTCAACGACTGCATCGTTTATAACTGATTGAAATCAGGAGATAGAGCCCCTTTGTTTCAACTTTAGAGGACCACTGTACTTGGTTGACTGTACTTTTTCCTCGATCAATTTGCACGAGGGAACTTGATAAAAACACGAGTTCGCCACAGCACTTTCTTTTGCCATACGCAAACGAGGGAGAGCGGGAACAATGTCTTAGTTACTTGAGCAAAGTTGAGATTGAATGTAGCGTCTCATGAACAGCACAGTAGAGGACATCGATAGCGCTGACGATCCACCATGTCAATCTATGCACGCAAAAAAAAAATAATAGATCTACATTCATTGATTTGACATATGCTTCTTGGACGCAGTTGACCCCTGTGAGGAATGGTCAGTAGATATGCTGTGATGAAACATATTATAAAGCATGATTAGCCATATTGTAACCATTTAAAAATATATATATATATTGACTTGGTGTCATAATATATTCAATCAATCCAACGGGGCATAATATTAGGATACAAAATGTACCGTACGGTGTGAATGCTGTGATTTTGGGGGGATTATGTGTGTGAATATGTACATAAATCAAAATCTGAAATATATGAGTTAATAGTAGTAATTCTATTGTCATCATTCATTGTCAGTCTGCATGAATATGGATGGGGTTTTATAATGTAACACCCATTAAGGGTTTTCAGAAAAATGCCTATTAGTTGTTCTCACAAATGTCTTGGCATACGAGTCTCGTCACACTACAGGTGGAGAGCGCCCCCCCCAATATTTGGTGTGTGTCTGTGTGTGCATGACGACGTGTGTCTAAATTTGAGTCTAAGTATATCAATCCCGTTACCACCATTAATGTCACTTTCAACTCATCACTCTCAAATTATATTTAATAATGGATGGCTTTTGGGCATAAATGTTAATGCGGAATTGCATAGAATTTTATTTTGTGAAAATGGCATCTTGTATTTCCAGTGGAGTACTCTCCACATTCATGCCGTTGCCCCCAAAACATCCTAATATGTAACTTGTGGCCTGCTTATAACTGCACCAAGCAAACTTTCCACTTAGTGCTATCAAAACCCTTCATACTTCACAGTACATCTCAGTTTGGATTACATACAACTGGTTTGACTATGGATTCTTCATAAGGTGGTTTGTACATGTGGTTAAGATAACGTTGGTACTTTTTACAACTCAGTGTTCGATGCCCCACATTTCTTGAGAGAAAACAGAATTGTAAGGTCCTACAGTGAGTCCGGCGTCATTGGTTTCAATGTCAAAGGTGAGTATCTGTTGATATGTGACAGAGCTTAGTGTAACATTTGTTCATTGAGCGACGATTGAAAGCTTATCTTCAGCTCTGAGGTGTGAAATATACATTTTTCTTAGTACTCTGATACCTACCATCAGGCTGCTAAAACGAAAGTATTCAGGTCCATGATGGCTCCTGTCAATAGTAGCCATTTTGATTCAGATTGTGTTTTTATTTTGTTAGGAGACAGCACTGTACGGATTAAGAATCATTGGGATTACATTGCCATGTTATGAAAACTGTATTGAATTCCTAATAGCCTATAGCTAGCTAACAAAATAGCCTAATCAATTCTGAAGGTTCTCAGGATGTATTTAACTGTGCTCTGCTCTGCATTGAACACAGGGGTGCCTGAGGACATTTCTGTTGATTCCTTCACTTTGGAAATGTCAGAATAAAAAAAACGTTTCCTCCCGTTACATATTAAAACATCTCTGGTTGTCTTCATAACAGGATGAGTAGTACACTGAAGCCCGACCGAATAACTTAGATTAGCAATTAATTATTCACCCAAACCGTTTCTTTATTCAGCTTTTTCTGCTATTTAAAATGTGTTCCTGCTTTACACCCTGTAGGGGTGTTGGGGGTTGTTCCCCTACCCTGAAACGTTGGAACACATGTGGCATCTATTTGGAATTGACTTAAAGAGCCATGAAAGTCCTCACGAAGCCCACTTTGGCTCTTAAATGTCCGACGAGGACTTTCGCCCTTCCTCTGATCACCGCTTGTAAAAACGCCGTAAAAATCTGGCGAAAATATCAGCCGGCGATTTGTGGTGATTGGTTGTTTTAAAAGGGGTCCTTGAGAACAGATTGGACTAAAATGCAGTATGCCAGTATATGTTTCAGTTCAGTTTAGTCTAACAAGACAATGTAATTAAATGGTCATTTTATCCAGTCGTTTAATATAGAGCTGCATACCTATTCGTTTTTCTCAGCTTGTCTAATGACACTAGCCTCCCAAACCCCCTTCTCCATCATTTCTATTAGCATTTGTGTGGGAGCTATTGTTTATTCATACCCATTGTTTCCAAGTACAGCCATTCATACCGAGGGCTCTCTATTTGTCAGCTGTCGTTTTGGGAATGCCAGGACTGTGCTTCCTCATCCTCCTGAGACACAGAACATTTGACAGGTTCAAAAAATGTCCCTCCCACCTGTGCAAGTATCCTGCACAATAAAAAAATGTAACTCTCACTTCTCTCCTCGCCTGATAGGAGGGGCACGCGGCCGATGGGATTTGTTTCTCTAGCCCGGGGTTGCCAACGGAGACAGCCAAGAAATAAGCAATCAAAGTGCCTTTTCGGGAGATGCGCGGGGCGAGTGGGGCGAGGGCTTGCATGTATAATGAAGTGAGTGTCGGACGCAAGGGGCACTTAATCTTCCCCCTAATGGTGATTCGGCTCCATCACCGTGCCTCTCTGGGGGGCATACCCCATAGACCACTCCTCGGGTTCACCAGTGTCCCCAAATTGTCATTGGCAGGATCTCTTTTTATCGGCCAGGAGAGGTGTTTGCTTGGGTTCTGGCATTAATCCATTCATCATAGCTTTGTTCCTCCAAGAACTCATAGGGCAGACCAAGGGTTTGTGGAAGGAGCTATTTATCATGTGGAGGAAGAGAGGGATATGTAATGGAAGATGCATATTTCTCTTGGAGTTTTTATTCAAACCCAAAGTATTATTACCTTATGTATTTGTTCTGCTTTTCGTTTCTGTTTAGTAACAAACTTGTAGGTGTCTTACGCCCAATCAGCAGTCAGTTATTCCTTCCCTGTCTTTATATTCTGATTCATTATTATAGAGAGCATTATTTGTTTCATGTCGTGATCCCTGGCTTCTTGTCATGGTTGTGTGTCAGGCCTATGATGGTGTGACCTCTGACCTCTAGCATAGCTGTTTTGTCATGGTTGTGTGTCAGGCCTATGATTGTGTGACCTATGACCACTTGCATGGCTGTTTTGTCATGGTCTGGTTCCTCACAGGTTAGTTAGGGCCCACTGGATCTTGCTATTACCACATTATTGTCCATCTCATCTCCAAATTGCAAATCCACCCCAACAAGCTCTGACTTGTTATCCTCCCCCAGATTGCAGCCAATTGATTTTCGGAGTGAAGTCCATCTTCCAATCCAAATTATGCTTGTATATCAACACGTCAGTAGTGCATTTAGGTTCAAATTCAATTGATATTTTGTCCACTAAACAAGCAAAACCTGCTGCCGTTGCGTGATTTCCCCACAGAAACAGCCACAGATCGCATAATAGCATCATGCCTAATTCATAGGATGGTGCTGTGGACGGTCCGGCCGATCCTTCTGATTTCAAACGCACTAGGAGATCCCCCAGAGTATCCAGCCTCTCTTTGGCACGAGTGTCCCTGTGCACTGGGGACGGGGGGGATCAGGATCCTAGCTGGAGAAGAGAGGCTGCAGTGATTTAGTCCAAATGGGTCCGCGGTGGTGATCTCTATAATACAGACTATTATGTGGTCTCACCACTGACACTAATGGGATGTTACAGCGATTTAAAATGATTTAATGGCTCCCAGGTTGGGGCCCTAATGGCCCTCTTTATACTGCAATGCGTATTATGAATGGCAATGACAGTGTTGTGAAGTGCTGCAGTGTTTCCCCCCCCCCATTCCCGTACCTCTGCTCAAACTGTGTGACAGGTGCCGTTCCCTTCTGCGATGGGGGTGAAAGCAGCGATGCTGGGTTGGTATTGCTATTGCTAGATACTTCTGTGCTGCATGGACGAGTATTACATGGTCTGGCTAGAAACGTACCCGTGCATATTTAGTATTTTCGCAGATTCCCCAGATCACATTGACGGCCCGCAACCAAAACCTGCGGACTCTCCTTCACTGCAGCCGACGTGAGTAAAACATTTAAACGTGTTAACCCTCGCAAGGCTGCAGGCCCAGACGGCATCCCCAGCCACGCCCTCAGAGCATGCGCAAAGCAGCTGGCTGGTGTGTTTACGGACATATTCAATCAATCCTCATCCCAGTCTGCTGTTCCCACATGCTTCAAGAGGGCCACCATTGTCCTTGTTCCCAAGAAAGCTAAGGTAACTGAGCTAAACGACTACCGCCCCGTAGCACTCACTTCCATCATCATGAAGTGCTTTGAGAGACTAGTCAAGGACCATATCCACTCCACCCTACCTGACACCCTAGACCCACTCCAATTTGCTTACCGCCCAATTAGGTCCACAGACGACGCAATCGCAACCACACTGCACACTGCCCTATCCCATCTGGACAAGAGGAATACCTATGTGAGAATGCTGTTCATCGACTACAGCTCAGCATTTAACACCATAGTACCCTCCAAACTCGTCATCAAGCTCGAGACCCTGGGACTCAACCCCGCCCTGTGCAACTGGGTACTGGACTTCCTGACGGGCCGCCCCCCAGGTGGTGAGGGTAGGTAACAACATCTCCACACCGCTGATCATCAACACTGGGTCCCCACAAGGGTGCGTTCTGAGCCCTCTCCTGTACTCCCTGTTCACCCACGACTGCGTGGCCATGCACGCCTCCGACTCTATCATCAAGTTTGCGGAAGACACTAAAGTGGTAGGCTTGATTACCAACAACGACGAGACGGCCTACCGGGAGGAGGTGAGGGCCCTCGGAGTGTGGTGTTAGAAAATAACCTCACACTCAACGTCAACAAAACAAAGGAGATGATTGTGGACTTCAGAAAACAGCAGAGGGAGCACCCCCCTATCCACATCGATGGGACAGTAGTGGAGAGGGTAGTAAGTTTTAAGTTCCTCTGCGTACACATCACGGACAAACTGAATTGGTCCACCCACACAGAGAGCGTCGTGAAGAAGGCGCAGCAGCGCCTCTTCAACCTCAGGAGGCTTAAGAAATTTGGCTTGTCACCAAAAGCACTCAAAAACTTCTACAGATGCACAATCGAGAGCATCCTGTCGGGCTGTATCACCACCTGGTACGGCAACTGCTCCGCCCACAACCGTAAGGCTCTCCAGAGGGTAGTGAGGTCTGCACAACGCATCACCGGGGGCAAACTACCTGCCCTCCAGGACACATACACCACCCAATGTCACAGGAAGGCCATAAAGATCATCAAGGACAACAACCACCCGAGCCACTGCCTGTTCACCCCGCTATCATCCAGAAGGCGAGGTCAGTACAGGTGCATCAAAGCAGGGACCGAGAGACTGAAAATCAGCTTCTATCTCAAGGCCATCAGACTGTTCAACAGCCACCAATAACATTGAGTGGCTGCTGCCAACACACTGACTCAACTCCAGCCACTTTAATAATGGAAATTGATGGAAATTGAGGTAAAAATATCACTAGCCACTTTAAACAATGCTACTTAATATAATGTTTACATACCCTACATTATTTATCTCATATGTATACGTATATACTGTACTCTATATCATCTACTGCATCTTGCCTATGCCGTTTTGTACCATTACTCATTCATAGATATTTATGTACATATTCTTTATCCCTTTACACTTGTGTGTATAAGGTAGTAGTTTTGGAATTGTTAGGTTAGATTACTCGTTGGTTATTACTGCATTGTCGGAACTAGAAGCACAAGCATTTTGCTACACTCGCATTAACATCTGCTAACCATGTGTATGTGACAAATAAAATTAGATTTGATTTGACTAAGATTTGTGTGATTCACACATCTCATCATGACTGCGGTACGCTAATCGATACTGTACATAATAGGAAAAAGACCCAAAATACTAGTTGCAAAGATTACAACACTGTGATGCGACATTCTCTCTAACATGAACCATGCAGAAAGTCCATGGAGAGCGTTTTTCAGGAGACAGATTCATGATTTTAATAAGAGAGCACGTTTCTCTCCTCTCTTCTGACTCGGAGCTTCTTATTCGTCTGTCGGTCCGCTCATCATTATGGACGACTCACACAGGTGGATAAAAACCTATTGATCACAGAGAACAGAGACCGCCGAGAGGTTAAGCAAATTGCTCGAACCGCTCCACTCTTCAATGATGCCTTCCCCCGTTCCCAAAGACACCGCTTCTGAACTCACCAACGGTTCCACAATAGTTTGTATTGAACACGAATAACCTGTTTGAGAGGGAGTCTGAGGAGTGCGCGGTGCTCCCTGTTTCGGGGAGGAGTTAGTGGGCGAGACGGAGAGTGTGTTTGACCCCTCTGGTGTCGCTGGATTAGACTGGAGGATGGAGGAGGGACCGTGGGTAGATACGGCATGAGCCTCTGAACTTAACACCCTAAAGCCTGGCTCTTCTAGGCCACTCCGTCAACCCTCAACTCTGTCGTCCCTCCATCTACTCTCTGTGAAACAACAGCATCACGCCAGGCGAGAAAGGGGGATAGGTGGAGTGATATAGTGGGGAGCGAGGGGGAGTTATGAGGAAGAGAGGGAGGGAGGGAGAGAGAGACAGAGGGAGACTGAGAGAGTGGGGGAGCCAGGCAGAGACAGAGAGCCCCGAGGATTGACAGCCCAAGCAGTCATTACACGCTGGATTGAATACTAGATTATTCCACAGTGGCTTAGGGTCAAGCGGCTATGTGTTCCCTTTTGGCACTCTATGACTTTAATACCCAGCACTGTGTTAGTCAATTACTTTCAAAACCAGGGCTGCTACTCCCCAAATCCTGCCTCCCGACCGTACTTTTATGATGCCAGCCATTTGAAAGGCCACCAGGCTTAACCCCTAACACAGGCCTAAACGTCATCTCCATTTTGGGTCCATCACTCATCTGTTAGTTACCTGAGAATGATGGCGCTGGTGATGGAGGGCGTAGCGACCAGGGAGAGAGCCAATACAGTGTGAGCCCACCGTTACCAAATGGCTGCTAACCGAACGCTCCGTCCATTTGAGTAACACCGCTCCCATTAGCCCTGTGTTAAATTGCCTCTTCTGAGCATGTCTCCAGCCTCTCCCTCCCTTTCTTCTGGGTGAATGATATGACCTTTAGGTACATCGGTGACAATTACAGGCACTGAGAAATTGAATTATTAGCTTCTTTTTTTTTGCCAGCGGAGCCTCCGAGTGTAGACGGAAGAGGAGTAAAATGCTGTAATTATTTAGCTAAATTGCCATATTACATTTTTCCTCTCTCCTTTTCTTTTGAAAAGTGAGCGTTAAAAACTGCTCACGGATGTTGTTCAGGAAGAAGGTGAAACCCTCTGGCTGGCTGTTGATTGTCAAGAGGAACAATAGGCCTGTCCGACAGAGGGAGAGGGAGGCAGGTCACTCTCCCTCTTCTCCATTAGACTTACCTCGGGGGAAAGGGGCATTTCTGACAGCAGGCTGTTTGCCTTGATAGTTGACTTGACGGGGTCCCAGTCCCTTTTTTTGGAGCATGTTTATTCTCTGTCCAGTGTGCCTTCGACGTGGCCCAGCACAGATTATAAGGACACGCACACACACACGCGCACGCACGCACGCACGCACACACACACACACACACACACACACACACACACACACACACACACACACACACACACACACACACACACACACACACACACACACACACCACTACACAATGCTGTAATATTTTTCTTTCAGAGTTAGTACCGTGGTCCTTTCCTTTTTGCCTAGGCGTTTGTATCGCGGCCTGTCAGCTTGTGGTTTGACGACTCTGTCCGGTGATTTAGGCAAACCCCAAACCGTGGTGCTGCTAATTAACTAGGGTTTGAGTGGAATAGATGACTACGGGGTCCTCTCAAGGTCACGCTGCCCTCTCTAAAGCCTGGCAATAAATGTGAAGTCTGAGACTAGAGTGAAACAAAGGGGCCAGTGCATATGGAGATGAAAGTCCCTGGACGCCTCGTTTTGTTCACTGGCCTCCAGTTGCTGTCATCTCTGCTCACAGGTCTGCATTAACCTTCTACTTCTACACACACACACACACACACACACACACACACACACACACACACACACACGTACACATGTGCGTAGACACACACACACACACACACAAGCATACACGTGCACACACATACGAACACCCCCTTGATTTATTTATTTCCTTTACAGTGCCTTGCGAAAGTATTCGGCCCCTTGAACTTTGCGACCTTTTGCCACATTTCAGGCTTCAAACATACAGATATAAAACTGTATTTTTTTGTGCAGAATCAACAACAAGTGGGACACAATCATGAAGTGGAACGACATTTATGGGATATTTCAAACTTTTTTAACAAATCAAAAACTGAAAAATTGGGCGTGCAAAATTATTCAGCCCCTTTACTTTCAGTGCAGCAAACTCTCTCCAGAAGTTCAGTGAGGATCTCTGAATGATCCAATGTTGACCTAAATGACTAATGATGATAAATACAATTCACCTGTGTGTAATCAAGTCTCCGTATAAATGCACCTGCCCTGTGATAGTCTCAGAGGTCCGTTGAAAGCGCAGAGAGCATCATGAAGAACAAGGAACACACCAGGCAGGTCCGAGATACTGTTGTGAAGAAGTTTAAAGCCGGATTTGGATACAAAAAGATTTCCCAAGCTTTAAACATCCCAAGGAGCACTGTGCAAGCGATACTATTGAAATGGAAGGAGTATCAGACCACTGCAAATCTACCAAGACCTGGCCGTCCCTGGCCACGTCTTGGTAGATGGGGGACTGGGACAGAGACCCCTGGACAAGGGGAGACAAGGCCCCTCTTTGACAGGCCGGCTAAGGGAGGCTGGCACAGTGGTGATCTTTGTACTCCCCGCTCTTGGGGCCTTGTCTTCTTCGATATCAAATTAAACTCAGGCTGAGCTGATTAATCAATTAAGAAATGAGGGGGGTCCATTGATCCAATTTAAAGCAGACTGGCCTTGGACAAATAATGTATTAATCTATAAAGAAATTATTGAATATTAAAATCTATTTGATTAAGTTAAAACAGTACCGTTATGAACTCTATAGTAGAGTACTTTGGGGAAATTTCATGGTTCTTTGCATCCCTCTGTCTGTTGTCAGTGGAAAAAATACATTTGCTTTGCTGGCAAGCCGAATTGTAAGTATTTATAGAACTTTAGTAGACAGTAAAGTCAAATTTAAAGCCAGTTAAACAAACAGAATACACAGGTCAATTACAGTGCCTTCAGAAAGTACTCATACCCCTTGACTTATTCCACATTTTGTTGTTTTACAGCCTGAATTCAAACTGGATTAAAAAATTAAAAAATTCACTGCTCTACTGAGGGACCTTACAGATAATTGTATGTGCGGGGAACAGAGATGAGGTAGTCATTCAAAAATCATGTTAAACACTATTGTTGCACACAGAGTCCATGCAACTTACTATGTGACTTGTTTAAGCACATTTGTACTCCTGAAGTTATTTAGGCTCGCCGTAACAAATGGGTTGAATACTTATTGACTCAAGACAATTCAGCTTCTCATATTTTATTAATTGGTAAACATTTCTAAAAACATAATTCCACTTTGACATTGTGGGGTATTGTGTGTAGACCAGTGACAAAATAAAATGTAAATGTAATCCATTTTAAATTCAGGCTGCAACATCAAAATATGGAAAAAGTCAAGGGATGTGAATCCTTATGATGATCTTGTAAAATGTATATCCAGTCATTATTCCCTTGGGTAAGACATTTTTGTCACAGTATTTGTCTGACACCTGGCATGTATCAGATTTAACAAGGCTAATAGAAGTGTATAAAAGTGACCGTGATGTATGATTATGGGTAAACAACACTTAGCTGGGCCACGCAATGCCAGCATTGAGAGTTAAGATGACTTATGGATCTTTTATACATACAATGCCTTGCGAAAGTATTCGGCCCCCTTGAACTTTGCGACCTTTTGCCACATTTCAGGCTTCAAACATAAAGATATAAAACTGTATTTTTTTGTGAAGAATCAACAACAAGTGGGACACAATCATGAAGTGGAACGACATTTATTGGATATTTCAAACTTTTTTAACAAATCAAAAACTGAAAAATTGGGCGTGCAAAATTATTCAGCCCCTTTACTTTCAGTGCAGCAAACTCTCTCCAGAAGTTCAGTGAGGATCTCTGAATGATCAATGTTGACCTAAATGACTAATGATGATAAATACAATCCACCTGTGTGTAATCAAGTCTCCGTATAAATGCACCTGCACTGTGATAGTCTCAGAGGTCCGTTAAAAGCTCAGAGAGCATCATGAAGAACAAGGAACACACCAGGCAGGTCCGAGATACTGTTGTGAAGAAGTTTAAAGCCGGATTTGGATACAAAAATATTTCCCAAGCTTTAAACATCCCAAGGAGCACTGTGCAAGCGATAATATTGAAATGGAAGGAGTATCAGACCACTGCAAATCTACCAAGACCTGGCCGTCCCTCTAAACTTTCAGCTCATACAAGGAGAAGACTGATCAGAGATGCAGCCAAGAGGCCCATGATCACTCTGGATGAACTGCAGAGATCTACAGCTGAGGTGGGAGACTCTGTCCATAGGACAACAATCAGTCGTATATTGCACAAATCTGGCCTTTATGGAAGAGTGGCAAGAAGAAAGCCATTTCTTAAAGATATCCATAAAAAGTGTTTGCCACAAGCCACCTGGGAGACACACCGAACATGTGGAAGAAGGTGCTCTGGTCAGATGAAACCAAAATTGAACTTTTTGGCAACAATGCATGACGTTATGTTTGGCGTAAAAGCAACACAGCTCATCACCTTGAACACACCATCCCCACTGTCAAACATGGTGGTGGCAGCATCATGGTTTGGGCCTGCTTTTCTTCAGCAGGGACAGGGAAGATGGTTAAAATTGATGGGAAGATGGATGGAGCCAAATACAGGACCATTCTGGAAGAAAACCTGATGGAGTCTGCAAAAGACCTGAGACTGGGACGGAGATTTGTCTTCCAACAAGACAATGATCCAAAACATAAAGCAAAATCTACAATGGAATGGTTCAAAAATAAACATATCCAGGTGTTAGAATGGCCAAGTCAAAGTCCAGACCTGAATCCAATCGAGAATCTGTGCAAAGAACTGAAAACTGCTGTTCACAAATGCTCTCCATCCAACCTCACTGAGCTCGAGCTGTTTTGCAAGGAGGAATGGGAAAAAATGTCAGTCTCTCGATGTGCAAAACTGATAGAGACATACCCCAAGCGACTTACAGCTGTAATCGCAGCAAAAGGTGGCGCTACAAAGTATTAACTTAAGGGGGCTGAATAATTTTGCACACCCAATATTTCAGTTTCTGATTTGTTAAAAAAGTTTGAAATATCCAATAAATGTCGTTCCACTTCATGATTGTGTCCCACTTGTTGTTGATTCTTCACAAAAAAATACAGTTTTATATCTTTATGTTTGAAGCCTGAAATGTGGCAAAAGGTCGCAAAGTTCAAGGGGGCCGAATACTTTCGCAAGGCACTGTATCTTACCCTTATTTGACCTGGTAAGCCGACTGAGGACACATTCTCATTCACTGCAACAACATGGGGAATAGTTACAGGGGAGAGGAGGGTGGGATGAATGAGCCAATTGACTCCCGTAGCATTTTTATTTTTATTTATTTTGATTATTTTAGCACAGATAGATCTACAATCATGGCAAATTGTTGTCTGTGTTTGTTTGTCTGTGTGTGCATATGTGCGTGAGTGGATGAGTATGCATGCACGCAATTATCCAAAATTCCCCATAATATATGCAAATGATGTGTTTGTTTTTATATGCATATATCTCTATCTCCATACGGATTCCCCACATGTTTGTTTGTACAAATTGCAATGAGAGAGGCTTTCTATAATAAGTACATTAAAAATAACGAGTGTTTGTTATGGTGACAGGGGGCTGAGTCGGGAGGTAGAAGGGAAGGGAGGGAGAGAGACCATAGAGCACCATGCTCTGTAGCTCTACTCAGAGACTACAGCAAGGGACTAATCAGATAGTCCCCCAGTCCTGTCACCTGCAAACCCTGCCGTGTGTGAAATCACATTCACCAACCTCAGCCCTCTGGTTCGTTCCAAAAGTGTCAGCCAGCGCCATGGTAAAGAGATGATTACTCCACTCCCAGGGATTGGGGAGGAACAGTCAGAAGAAAAGAGGGAAGGACACACTGTCACCTTCCCCAAACAACCAAGAGAGAGGGAGAAAGATAAAGAGAGGGAGGGCGACAGGGGACGAGAGAGGGGGCGACAGGGAACGAGAGAGGGCGACAGGGAAAGAGAGAGGGCGACAGGGAAAGAGAGAGGGCGACAGGGAAAGAGAGAGGGCGACAGGGAAAGAGAGAGGGCGACAGGGAAAGAGAGAGGGTGACAGGGAAAGAGAGAGGGTGACAAGGAAAGAGAGAGGGTGACAGGGAAAGAGAGGGTGACAGGGAAAGAGAGAATGTGACAGGGAAAGAGAGGGCGACAGGGAAAGAGAGAGGGCGACAGGGAAAGAGAAGGCGACAGGGAAAGAGAGAAGGCGACAGGGAAAGAGAGAGGGGGCGACAGGGAAAGAGAGGGAGGGCGACAGGGAAAGAGAGAGGGGGCGACAGGGAAAGAGAGGGAGGGCGACAGGGAAAGAGAGAGGGCGACAGGGAAAGAGAGAGGGCGACAGGGAACGAGAGAGGGCGACAGGGAAAGAGAGAGGGCGAAAGGGAAAGAGAGAGGGCGACAGGGAAAGAGAGAGGGTGACAGGGGGCGACAGGGAAAGAGAGAGGGCGACAGGGAAAGAGAGAGGGCGACAGGGAAAGAGAGAGGGCGGCAGGGAACGAGAGAGGGCGACAGGGAAAGAGAGAGGGCGAAAGGGAAAGAGAGAGGGCGACAGGGAAAGAGAGAGGGTGACAGGGGGCGACAGGGAAAGAGAGAGGGCGACAGGGAAAGAGAGAGGGCGACAGGGAAAGAGAGAGGGTGACAGGGGGCGACAGGGAAAGAGAGAGGGCGACAGGGAAAGAGAGAGGGCGACAGGGAAAGAGAGAGGGCGGCAGGGAAAGAGAGAGGGTGGCAGGGAAAGAGAGAGGGCGACAGGGAAAAAGAGATGGTGGCAGGGAAAGAGAGAGGGCGACAGGGAAAGAGTAAAACAGAGAAAGAGAGAAACAAGAAGAATCCCATGTTTCTTCTTTAAGGTTGAATGTGGTGTCTCTAATAGAAGGAACCATTTGCACGGGCCATAAAGGACATTCATGCTCATCACTGTCCCCCAGCAGAACTCCATTGACTCTTTGTTTTAATTGTCCATGAACAGACCCATTGTTCTGCTAGATCACGGTTCGGGAGGAAATGTCCTCCAACTCGTTCATTGTTACAGAGAAGACATTATAGCCCCTTCATTATTTTGTTCTGATATAAAGAATATGTTATTTGAATTTACATAATTCCGTCTCTCTCTCTCTCTCTGCTTGCAGCTCAAAAGCGTGTCGTCCTATAAATATCTTAATTCAACTTTCAACATGAATTCCAATGAGGGAAAATTCATAATCTCTTTACTGTGTTGTGTCTGTAGATATTACTGGTCTCGGGTGTTCGTCCAACCATTGAGTGAACTCCTCAACTGTATTGATACACAGTATTTCCATGTTTGTGTGAAGGGATACATGCGGTACATATATGGTTTCGTTTTGACATAGTTATACATTGATAAATACATCTGACATACAGAAGAAACACAAAACACGTCCTTCTATTTGCTGTGCTTCCAGCAGCCTCCGGTCCATCAGACTTTCTACGGTTGTTTTTCCCTGACGACGAGTGGTGTAAAACATGTAGCTCTTCTTCTTCTGCTTGGTCAGACTAAGGCCTGTAGGACAGCCAGTACTGTAGCAGGGGGCTTGTCAGACAGAGTCGGGTGACTGCTGACAACCCTTACACAAAGGGAAGAAACAACACTGTTGTTGGCTGGGCATGATGTTGGAACAGCACCAATGTCTTTGTGTGGCCGGGTCTTTGTTTCACTGCTTGTTTTAAGTTTCACTAGAGCTCTGATTTTGGCATCGAGACATGACAAATGACAAAATGATGGGTTATGAAAGGAAACGTACTAATACTCTTTGAGGGTTGTTCAAGTTTGTGTAGCCTCGATTTACCACAGGACAAGTCCTGTTTTTCCATTTCAACAACCTCTGGGTTTATTTTAGGTCTGAATTATAATTCCACGTATCCCTGTCTATGTCAGCGGAGGCTGCTGAGGGGAGGACGGCTCATAATAATGGCCGGAACGGAGCAAATGGAATGGCATCAAACACCTGGACACGTTGATCTCTCTGATACCATTCCACTGATTCTGCTCCAGTCTTAGACCAACCTCCACATAGACCAACCTCCTGTGGTCTATGTGGACTAACTCTGCTGGGTTCTAGTATTATAAAACCCCATAGTCTCCCTACTTTTCTTGCACTGCTTATTTCTTACTATATTAATAATGAAAGGCTTCTGTTAAGAGGGAGCCAGGGTTTGTATCTGTGAGTAGCTGAGAAGATTTCCAAGGTCGCTTAGAAGGATGAACCAACCGTTATTCTCCCACCGCGCGAGCCTCCCTGAACCTGTGGACATTCCTGCCGTCGAGGCCGAGCCGAGAGCTTCAAGTAGTTTCTAAATATGCAATGAGAGCCCGGGACCTCTTGGCACGGCGTGTGTAACCTTTTCATGCAACAGGGATGTAATCTGCATTCTTTGTTGTGTTAAGAAGAGTTAAATGACCACTCGGGACAGACATGGCCTGACCTTTGACCCTGCGGGGGGTTGGAGGGGGGGGGTCTAAGTGAGAGGACAGCGAGAGTGAGGCATATTATTCTCCCCGTTATAGACTGGCGGTCCATCAGTATTGCGAGGGCAGGTCAGACTGCACGCTACGCCCAGGCTCTCTCTCTCGCTCTCTGTTCATGATAAGGTCACTTATGTGAGATGATGATGGTGGAGATGAGATGGGCCTGGGTACAGTCGCTGACACAATTTGTCTCCTACCGCCTAAGTCTAGGTCTTCCCTAATAGGCCCAGGCCTCCTCTCTTAAGCATGCAGACAGAGAGAGCGATAAGGGAGAGAGATGGCACACAGTCGCAAGCCAAGGGGACAACACCTAACACCCTCCTGGTGTGGAAAATCTAACAGGGTTATATTCATCCGTTTCTCTCTCTGAAAATGAATTTCAAAATGTTTCTATTATTCATTATTTCTTTCCCGGAAAGCAGTCTGATGATTTTGACTGGGTAGTGAATTTATAAAGAGGTGGAAGTGTTGGTTTGTCACGGGCACTTTCCATTGGCCCCGTCCTCCCTGTCCTTCCACTGCGCCTGCAAAGATGTTCCTGAAAGGGCGCATGTTGTTGTATCTGGCGGTGTGGTGTCAAGGCCTCTGAGAGAGAATAGATCTTTCTCTTTAGAAACAAGCACATCCTCTGGAATTCATCTGTCTTGGTATGGCTTTGTCTCCGAGGTGACACACAAGCAAAGGCTCCTTTTGTGCGGCAGAATGAACGTGGCTAAACGGGTGTAATAAAAAAAACGTACAGAACTTGCTTGAAGAAAAGCTTCTCCTTTTTGCCGGAGGAGCACATTTTGTAGTCGAAGATAACTGTTTAAACACAGACAGTGTCGGGTGAAAGATGAACAGCTTTTCCAGCCGTCTTACATCTTTACTTCAGACAGACTACCTCCAGTGTCAACATCGCCCGTTAGTGGTTTGTATTTTCTTTGTTTTAAGGTGACTCAATCCTTTTGGTTTGTCTCCCGAGACAAATAAGGACAATAAGTGCACGAGCTCAGTGACAAGCCCAGATAGCCTGATGCAGATGTCTCGTTGTTTGAGACTCTTGAGGTGAGAAGTAACATTCAGCCAAGCAGGATCAAAACACTGGCTCTCTCTGGTGGAGAACACCTCATGTTCATTAAAGACTGGACTCATCACAATGGTCAGGCCGATAAGCAACGCGCAGGGTTTTTGCCATCGTTCATTATGCGCCTCAACATGAACACACCGTTCAGTGTGTGTGTGTGTGTGTGATTGTGCGTGCTTACATGTGTGTGTGCATCAGTCCCTTTGTTTGAATGCAAGCCAGGCTTATAGTTTTGAAGTGACATCTGAGGTGACATATCCAAGTAAAGGAAGAAAAGCATGTAGTGACATTTTTCTGTTGTTGGCCTCATGACAAATGGTAACCCAACACCCACTGAATTACTGAACTGTGTCTGAGGACTAATTGAGAAAAATGTCCCCAGGGGAATCTTTATCTATTGGTCTTGGAGAGCACTTTGGGGACGGGTTCTTCTGTCTGTCACCTTCCCTCTTTCCCTCCAAACGCCCCTCCTCCACTCCATCCAGTCTCACTGACACTCGTGCCTCTTTTGACGCTATCGCGGAGTGCAGCCATTTCACTTTGCACCTCGCAATTAAAATCAGAGGAGGAGGACACTTACTTTCATGCCCTCGCTCTCTCATTCTCAGCACAACCTGCAGCTAGCATTTCCTCTTTTCTCCATCTCGTTCACATGGAGGAAAAGATGGCTTGTGTTGAGATTTGAGAGTTGACAAGAATGAGAGGTATGGAATGGATTAACACAGGAGATCCCCGCGATGCCTTTCGGCTGGAGTAGATAATATCAGTGTTTAACTTCATTTTCCTATGATACCATGAAGGGGACTTTGTGAACATGTGATTGTCGGCTGATTTGTTTTACAGCGCAACCTGTGAGGAAGGAAGGCCTGTGGTGGGACTCAGCTTTATGGAGTCGATCTTTCTCTTAATTCACTCAGTCCATATAGACTTTCTATCTGTATGTCCAGACGGCCTAGTTTCAGTTCTAGACATCTCAGAAGTCTTGTCCACCAGCTCAGGAATCATGCAGGGTTTGGTCTGTGTGTGTGTGTGTGTGTGTGTGTGAAGTCAGGAAAAGCCTTTGATCTTTGTGGCGTTACTATACCGACTTCTGCAGGAGCCCGAGCGACTTTGCGTGGGTCTGCGTCTGACACACAAACTTTTGGCTTTTTAAAGTGAAGTTAGCTCGGTGCCGTTAATGTTATGACGGCTGGTCCAGCTTGTGTAACGCTACAAGGCTGATATATGGAATGACCGTTTCGTCTGGAGAGTATAGGACGCCGGCCAGCTGACACATCAACACAGCTCAGAGATCAGGACACACACACACACACACCCTGAGAGAAAACATAATCAGACACAGAGATCAGAGATCACAGCTAAGTAAACAACCCACTTGATTAGTATTTCATTACTGTTCAATTTTTTATTTGGGCTCAAATTGGATATCCGAGGTTGCCATTTTGGCCCGACCGGGGCTTCTTCCTCTCCTGATATTAAACATGGATTATGGATGGCTGAGCTCTTGTCTGCTAGACACCTCAGGAAATAAATAAAAACCCTGTCTGCTCCCTGCTCGCTGGCCATTGATTTCTAAGCTACTTATGGGTTGTTTGTATGTACGGACACACAGGAGTGTAAGCTTGTTAAATGTGAAGTGTATCACCTGTCACATTAGGCCCTGTCTCATCTTTCTCCGGGGCTTATCTGCACGTTGAACAGGTTTATTCCACCCAGCCGCGTAGCTGCTTGGATCGGCCTGTTCATAGATCAGATTAAGCTGTTGCCTCGGCGTCCTGACAAGGTGCGGCTAACAAGATCACACGTCGGCGCTGTTATGATTTGAACCCAGCGGCTGACACTTACGACGGGCAAAATTGGGTGATCATCCACCGCTCTTTTAAAGACTCATCATTTATTTGTGTGTTTCCCCTGTGCATTTCTATGTAGATCTGTGTAAGAAATGCAGTTGATTTGGGATTTGAGTGTTGTTATGGAGAGAGAGAGAGAGAGAGAGAGTGTATGTGTGTGTGTGTGTGTGTGTGTGTGTGTGTGTGTGTGTGTGTGTGTGTGTGTGTGTGTGTGTGTGTGTGTGTGTGTGTGTGTGTGTGTGTGTGTGTGTGTGTGTGTGTGTGTGTGTGTGTAATTTTGTCGATAATTAAACCCGTCACGTTTGTTATAGGATTCTTCCCCTTCTCTCCAAAAGTGTTTTTGTTATCTCGTTAAGAGACTACTCTGCTCTACTTGGCCTAGCCTTGTGAGTCTCTGGGATCACCCAGTAGATTACCGCACGGTAAAATAGAGAGCAGTCCGGTTTATTATGCCAAGAAAACTTCTCCGGCCTCTTCTCGTCCACCCAAATATGTCATAAATAATGATCAGTGTGCGCTCTGGGGCATGGATATGCTTGTTTAGTTTCAAACGGACCCAATCAATAGGAGCTTGTCATCAAAAATGGATGAGAACACTAGCTTGTGTTTATTTATTTATTTATTTATTCTGTCTATTTATTTATTTCATTTGGACTCGTCTCTTTTCTATTTCTTAAGTCGTCTTTACCATATGTGTGGACGGATCATGGATGTGGGCCTGTGTGGGTTGTCCGTCGAGGGACTGTGAGATTATGGATCGAGGACAGCGGTCATGACTGAAATGTATTGACAGTTTTTAGAGGGGATTTGGTGCTCCTGTCCAAAGAAAACAGACGGACATGATGATGGACATTTTCAACATTCCTGCTCCAGCTCATTTCTACTACACATTTATCAATGTCCATCATCGTGATAAACGATGATTAGCAACACAGTCCACCGTAGTTACCTACACCGTTTGTTAATTCAACAGACAAATAGTTATTTCTTCCAATTAACCTCTGTGGGTTAATCTAAATGTTTTGTAGATTCATCTGATTTTCCTATACATTTTCCTCTGGTGAATTGTGTCTAATTATGTGAGAATCTACAGTTTTCCATACCCGCCTGGCACGAGTGTTGATGTCTTTCTCTGAGTGTGTTTCTCAGATTGTGACAACAATGTGTTGTGGTTGTGTGCGACGAGGACGGTTCAACTGCAATCCAATTATGCCTTCAGAGGAAAGTGTGTGAACCCTCATATCTAATTATACCTGTTTCCTATGGGATAGAATTACAGGACTTCCTGGAACATGATAGTGTGGTAAACAAACTCACATAAAGCTTCACACAACCCTTAGGTGTGTAGGCTACAGTCACTATCATGAGAATCATTCAGTCGAATAAACAAAGGAATCCCACCAACTTTTAGAAGATAAAACCATTTGATATAACAATCTCTCTCCTTTTCTCTCTCCTCTCCGCTCCCTCTCTCTCTCTCTCTGTCTCTCTCTCTCTTTCCGTCCCTCTCTGAAGAAGACGTACAAAGGGAGTTTGAAAGGTAAGCTAGCTTCACATGTCACCTATAAGCAGACCCGTCCTTTCCTACTGCCCATCACAACAGTCGTGACTCTTCTATTTCCCCTCACCACACTGTGTACATCTACAGGACACTACTCCTGCCTCTCTCCCTTCCCTATCTGACAAAAGATGCACGTCCTCTCCCTCCTCTCCATGTCAGGTGCGTTTACCATGGCTTTGAACGCCATGCCTCCATGTTTTATGGATCGTTCTGTTGGTTGATGCTGGATTCTTCCACAATGCCTTACCATGGGCCTCATGCATTAGAAATGTACATTGTATGGAAGTCGAATGGAGGAGGATGAAAGGAGGACGAGGGACGCTTGTTTCTTTCTATTTCGGTGGGAGAGCGGAGGAGAAGGCTCGTTGCTTAGCATTTCAGTATTAATTCATGTTTCCTCTGTTTTTCTTTGGGGAAAATAAAAGAAAATGTGACATTCATAGTGAGTGTAGCTTTAGCTTGAAATTGTTTGAAGATAGATGGTTTGGCCAGGAATAGGTTGGCTTGATTCCCCCTATGTGGACACAGTTCAGTAGCAAGGAAAACTGGTCATATTTAAAAGAGGATAGTACTATGGACAATGGACAATCCTCGGTAACGGAATTACACTTAGACTCCGATTTTTCACTTTGAAAATGTATGCCAAACAAAAAAAAACTTTTATTTCAAAGTTCCACAAACCGTACTGCTCTATGCACAGACCGCTGAACATTTGACAAAAACACTTTTACAGGAAAAACTGTGCAGATGCCAAGTTTGGTAACAGAATGAATGTAAAATCTCCATTAGTTTTTGTCTGTTACCAAAATCAGTATCTGCGGTTATTCCTGTAAATGGTTTTGTAAAATGTTCAATGGAAATTGTTAAAGTAGTCATTGTGCACAGTTCTGTGGTTGGTTAAACTTTGAAATCAATGATTTTTGTTTGGTATACATTTTAAAGTGAAAACTCTTGAGTCTCAGCGTAATTCCATTACCATGGAATTGCCCCTAACTGTGCAGGAAACTAAGGGGATTGGTTGAATCTGTCTGCTCCCTACAGCCCTTTAGTGTAAACTGAATGCCCTAGATTTGAATGTCTGAATGGAATGCTTTTGATTGGTTAGAGTAGATAGATACTGTTAGATAGTGCTCTGAATCAATTCTTACTTGTATGGTTATAAAAATATAGTAGTAGGTCTACTGCATGTTTTTTGCGAGTTAAAGTAAAGCCCAGCCTGTGCCCGTCATAGGTGACATACCATTGATTAAAACATATTTCTGTTCCCTTCAAAGGGTGATATGTTGCGAAGAAACGTAAAAGTAGCAGAAAAAAAACCAGGAAGACGTGTCAGGACCTGAATTAACGCTCCATATTTTAGACCCATCGCCAACAGTCAGAAGGATCTCGCATGGTGTCAGACACCCACGACCCTTCCAACCGTTTTATTAACACGTTCCTTTTCTCGCAGGTGTTGTTCTCCGTCGCTTCGATTCAAGGAGCAATCAAGTCTATTGTTACAGCAAGAGATGTTAATCCTACTCCCTCTGGGCCTAGATCATTTTGTGGAGACAATAATCAAATGGGTGTAAGATTTAATTCCCCCCCACCCCCCAAAAAAATGGATGAAGAGAAGATAAATAAATAGAAGTAAAACATTTGTTTGATTATTTTTTAATCTAAAACATATTTTGGCATTTTGGTCCTCATCAGGTTGCTTCCAAAGAATTCCTCCCAAATCTCCATCGAACTTTTAGTTTGACATTTTCTTTTGCCATGTCCGCTCCTGCCTATTTGTCTAAGGGGTGTTGTTGGGGCCATTTGTAAAAAGGGACGTCAGAGCCAAACAGATGTTAACGGTTATAACTGACAATTACAAACAGAGGAATCTCAGGAAAAACTGCACATTTTGTTTATTTAAACAAAACCATTACATGACTTGCCCTCTCATTGGCTCAAGAGCAGATTTATTTTCACCCGAACAGTTATGCTGATACTCACATTTCTTTCTCAACCCAGTCCACTGAGTGCAATAATCTGGGTTCCTGTAGACTAAACATAAAATTAAAAAAGCAATCTGTGCGATACAATATGTTTTATAGAAATCTCAAAACTGCACATCAGCAACTTTACGGAGATACAAGTGGGTACCTTCCTCCGCCAGTCGGGGAAAAAAAGGGGGATAAGATGAATACCTTTTATGTTTTGCATAAAACATTAAAGTACTTGATGAACGAGCATGCAGACCAGAAGGTAATTATTTGATTGATTCAGGAGTGAGACAGAATCCCACCACCCAGGGGATTTAACTTTAACTTTAGCTTTAAGAATAAGAAAAGGTTCCTGTGATTTCTCCCCTTCTCCCCCTCCTATCCTCCGTCCTGTACAATGACCGGGGGATGAGCCCCAGGTATGGGTGGTCTCATCACGTGTATCAATAAGGAGCTTACCGGCACTACTGGAAATGGGAGGGGATACAATACCGTCGCAATTTGATTTTAAGCCCCGCGGGTCAATCCTCTGAACCCTTTCTCAGGCATTTTCTTTTATCGTTCTTTCATTTCCCCCCCAATTCTCCATACTGTAACTTTGACTTGACTTCAATATTGACGGGGTTTTTTTTATATGGTGAAGGACTGTCTTTCAGGACAGTTTCTGGTTTAATCGCTGTATATATATGCAGAGGCCACTGGTTAAAGCTTGGGATGCTGAAAGTGTCTTTCTGGACTCGAGTTGCATCTCGAATGACACTTCATTCCCCTCTATAGTGCACTACCTTGGACCAGAGCCCTATGTGGAACGCCTATGTGGCTCTAGTAGTGAAAAGAAGTGTACTGTTGGAGGAAATGGCTGTGTGTCATTTTAGACGCCGCTTGTTAATAGACTATTTCCAGGGTGACTCTATACCAAGCCACAGCGTGTGTCTCTGTGTCCGTGTTGTTTGATTCATCCCATGTCCCTGTCAACAAGATGGCCCCTCAGAGAGGCTTCCCGTGACAAGACACCCCGCTGCGTTTAGCCGGCTCTTCTGTGTTGAAGGTGCGGCGCAGCGGACAACCAATTGGCTCCTGCAGGTCACCCTCTCCAAATGCTAAGGTTCGCATTTAATTGTGGCGCGAGGTGAGGAGAGGCAGCGGAGTTATAGACAAAATAGCGATGCACATGTCACCGTACCGGGTTGTGAATAGTTCACTTAATACCACTGTATACACAGCGGGACAGAGACCGGGCCACCTTTGCTCCGCGTCACGGATTTCTCTGAATAAGATTCTGACATAAATTCTGCGCATATAAAATGAGTAAATGCCACTGTGGCCGTAGTTAAATATCACATAAACCCCAGGGGGAAACCCTTGGGAGTTACTTTGGCCTATTTTGCAACAACAACAAAAAAATAAGTGAGAGAGAGTGAGGAAACAGCTGTGTCTAGTCAAAAGGAGGTGGGTACGAGTCGTGCCGGTCGGAGACAGAAGGTTGTTTTATATATGACGCCATCAAGAGCTCGAGACCTCCCCTCCCCACCCCGTGGCTCATATTGAAACCATCAAATAAAAGTGCAGTTAAGAAACCTTTTATTCTGTCCCTCATTTGGCTCGTTAGGGGTTAAGTGTCTTCTAATCTCTCCCCTGACAAAGTTGCTTTGAAGTGAGGAAAGGGGGCGGGGTGAGGCCAGAGGTTGTTCACACAAGCCATTTTGTAAATTAGCTGCAGCTAAAAGCCTTCTCTGGCACAGGCAGGGCAACCCTGCTCAATGTGAACTGTCACTTTGAACTCACAGAGAGTGCAGCCAGCTCCAGACTAGGATGTGGATACTGGATAGAATATGGTGGTGGGAGACTGGGAGTTATTTTTAGGGGGAAACCTTGAATCCTTCTTGATCCTCTCACATTAAATCCCCGTCTCCTATCCTCCGCTGGATCCCGAGGGCTCTTCTCCCACCCCTCCCGTTCCCTCCACCTTCCTCTCCCCTGTCCTTCTCTCCTCCTCTCCCTGCCAGCCTGTTGATACGCCAGGCCTGGCATCATGCCAACGGGGGGGGGGGGGGGGGGGGGGGCAGTAGGAGTGTAAAAACCCCTCCTCATTAATTTACCAACAGATTGCCGTTAGCTCTTCTCTCACAGTTCCGCCCACGCTGACGAGGGGTGTTTACAACAGTTTAGCGGCGAACTGTCACCGATTAAAGCCTTAGCGTAACACAATGTCACGGAGCGGAGACGAGCCTTGTTTGTCTCTCGGCGTTGGCTGGCATTCCCCTTAATAGGCTATCCTGGGCCCCTGCCAACACGGTATGTCTGTGAGCCAAGCAGCAACAGGTCTGACACCCACCAGCAGACAGCAGAGGGCCCAGCAGCACAGCACAGTGTGTGGATTGGTTTGGATGGCGCTGCTTACCTGACACAACACAAGCCCACAATGTGGTTGTGATTTCCAGTGTAAATGTTATTGTACTTGCATGCCTTCCACGCCATGTGTTTTTGTGTCTTTATGGAGGAACATTTGCTGGAAGGGGAAGGGGGAGAGATTCTTTCTCCGAACGGATCATGTTAAATTACTCAAAACCATTTAACGTCCTACACACAAAATGGCATTTTGAAAGCATATGGAACTCTTTATTTAATGCTTTCCTTGTTGATATACAGAATATATATCATATGGTAATGGCTAGCAGCTGCCGAATGGATGAAGCTCAGCAGTGTTATATGTTTTGGTCGCTTGGCCTGAGTGATTATGGAGATGCTTAAGAAGTACCTCATGTACCAGTTCCAACCGTTTCCATGTTGAGACCTTTGATTGGATTTTGTGACCGGCTTGCTCCATTCCCGTTTTGGAGTAATAAACGCTCCAGTGAAGAAGAAGAAGAAGAAGAAGAAGAAGAAGAAGAAGAAGAAGAAGAAGCATATCAAGTGTCTAGTCAGTAGTGAGTACGAGGCAGGCAGTGTATCATTGGAAAGCACCAGACTTGGCTGAAGATTAACTTTCAACTTGGCTTCTGGTGGAGGCATTCAAAAGGTTCAACTGTTATATTGTTTAAAACTGTTTTTTTCTTCTTCTCCCAGGTGGAAAGTGATGGTGATAAGAGTTTTGGGAGGAAATCAAACCTTTTATTGAATAAATAAAAGGAAGAAATTTTAAATAACATAATAAAAGCAGCCAGTCTGACCCTAGAGAGACCTTGACTTATTTTTTTATCTGTGTATGCTACAGTATTTGGCCCCTATTCACTTTTACCATGATCACACTGGCTACATGAACTGTCGAGGTCCCTATAGCTAACTCACCATAGCATGCTTATGCCTGTCATCAAATTGACTTGATATAGTATAGCAAAGGGAATGGTGATTTTTAAAAGCCCCCAGGCCTTAATTATACATACCGAGTGTGACGGAAACAAATCCAAACAATAATCTCATGTGTATGAATCCACTACTGGGATATAACGCACACGTACTGACAGAGTCAGTAACATGGTAACTGATTTATACAGTACACGTCGGTCTCCAACAACAAATCCATGTTGACTGTTACACGTTCAGGATCCTCTGACAGCTCCCTTCCATCTCGCTCACATCACCTCTAAAAGGGTGGGAAGTCGGAGAGACGGACGTGAGCGGGAGAAAGATGCGTCCCTCAATCACGTTTTGACAAATCACTTTCGAAAGGAACACAAGCTGTGCTGAGAGGCACTTTGATGCAGGAGACGGAACTGAAAACAGGAGAGAAGAAGAACTGAGAGGGGTGTAAATCTTATACATCTCGGCGGCGAGGACACCTCAAAGTGATATACTGCTGGTATTACCGCCAAAATCTAGGCAAACAATGACAAAGTGCATTATAAGGCCAAATGACTGGCTTTCTAACAGTCGCTCAATTTGTCGGGCTCAATAAAGCCATTGGCGCTCACAGTCTGGGCTCACCGCCCAATCCGTGCCTAGAGGAAAGACGATTGGGCGTAATTTCTGACAGCTGTTGGAGTTCCACATGAATCAGAGTTCACTTCAGCCAGTCACGCTGAGTTTTAGCAACATCTATATGTATAGGACCTGGCTTTTGAAGGCATATGTCATTTATATGTATACAACGTGGTTCTATGCTTAAAAAGGCGTATGAGTGGTGTCGGCGTGGGGTAATGAGAACCCATCTGAGGGTGTTTTGGGGTCCCCGGGCCCCACATGTACCGAGGGGGAGGGGGGCAGGGGGTGTAAGGGGGCAGGTGGGGGGTTGTGTGGTGAGGGAAGGGAAGGGACACCCAACACCTCTGGGAGTGTGGGGGGGGGAGGGGGGGGGGGGGGGGGGGCGTGCGTTGGGGCGGCAGGGTGTGTGGGGGGGCGGTGAGAGAGTGTCTGAGTGTAGGAGGGGTATGGTAATAGGGTTTTATCATCTGTGAAGGGGGGGTTAGGGGATGGGGGTGTGGGAATCAAAACGCTCCTCCTCTAGCCACCACTAAGCCTACCATCCAGCTCATAGTGGTTAAGAGGAGCCCTGTCCTTGTCAGTGATTATCAAACTATTAGTGCTCTCTGTTTGATTTCCTCCATCGATAAAGATCATCTCTGACCAAACAAGGTTATTGACGAAACACTGCAACAGACTGAAGCTTGGATAAACAGACTAGCACACAGGACAGGCTTGTTGTGTTGAGATAGGACCCTGTCCTAGCACCACCATTACAGCAATGTCTTAGAGTCTCTCTGCTGGTTCCTCACACAGCCTGACATGTGCAGTATGTTTTCATATGACAGGCTTCTAGAAGAATTAACGTTGACAGACGCATGCAAAGTCTGTGATGGCGTACGCTATTGTGAGTTGCCGTTGTCTTTCGAAATAAAATATTTATCCTATTGATTTCTTTTGATTAAAACCTCTAAGCACACTATTCTCCCGTCGCGGTGGAGACAGTCACGCTCTTTCTCTTTGAGAGAAATATATGTCAGATTCACATTATTAATATTTCAAAGCTGGATAATACATTTATAACAGGGGTTTGTTATGCAAAAGGAAGTGTTTTCACAGGGCTGTGTTCTGTGACAGAACAACAACGGCGTGCCGAGGCCTCTCTTGATGTTCTCGTTGCTCGTGTTTGTTTGTCGTTGAGCAGCGGGGGAAGCGACGGCGAGGGGAACGTGTTAAATAACACAGGAAATGACACGGCAACTCTCTTCTTTTCCCCATCTGGCGAGAGAGACAGAGAGCAGATTTGAAGATCTATTATTTACGGCAACATCTTGTTAGCTAAAGAGTAAGCAGTTTGTTTACTAAACACGTGGATGAAAGCATCCCGATTGCATAATGCATGAACCCAGTGTTTGTTCACGTAAGACAAGCATTGTAAAATGTTGTGGTGCCAGGTTTATCCCTACACATTAAAAATACACCAGTGTAACACAGCTCCCCGCATTGTTATAATTTATTCAGCCCAACCCACATTAATATTGCAGATTTCACATCGGCGTGCCAACCAATCTCTGTGTGTCTGTTCCTCATGCCAGAGAGTTTGCAAACACCAATCCCTCCTTTCTCTCTCTCTCTATCCCCCCCTAAAAAAAATAATCCTTGTTTTAATCACTCGGTTTGCAGTCTCTCTGTACCTCAGCTCAGGTGAGAGATTCTCTCTCTGACACCCTTCAGGGCATCTTAGGCACCATTTAATCCAAATGCCAAATTGGAAAGGCACGCAAATACTGACGGGCGGGTTAAGGCTGTGCTTGTTTGGTCTGGCAACTGGCGGCTGTGCGTAGATGTACTGTAGATGTGTGTGTGTGGAGCTTGTGTAGTAGTGGAACGGTCCTAGATGTGTGTATGGAGTGTGTGGTAGCACAGCGTGGTGCGTCTCTAATTGGAGAGCGGGGAGCGGCCGGAGTGTGCCGTGTGTCAGTCAGTGTTTAGGATGCCCCGGGGCTCGCCAGGCACTCCTGTGGGTATCAAAGTGTTCTAATTAAATGTGGGGTTCGCCACGTGGCCCTCCACATCACAGGCCCAGAGAGGGTCCGGTGTCCTCTGGTGTCTTTGAGAATCCATGCTAGTCCACACTAATTAGCTGTTGTCCAATTGACTTCCCGTATTCGCATACTGCAACGAATGCCTTCCCACCGCCTCCCGCCCACCCCCTCTATGCAACCTCCTCCCATCGTATTTAAAAAAGAAAATGTGCCCCTTCCGTCCATCCCTGTCTTTGGCTGGTGAGCCTAATTAATCTTATGGAAATCTCCTCCAGCCAGATCCCCAGCAAGGTTGGTCTGCGATGTTTATAATTTGAATTGTGATGATAAAAGTGAAGGCTCAATGGTGAAGAAACAGTGTCATTTCCCCAACACTCAGGAGAAACAGTGGCAAGGGCTATCAATCTTTCCCACGTGCCCGGAAAACTGATATCCCCGAAAATTAACTTCAATTAATAAGAGAAATTCCCCCGACGCGGCCATGGTGTCGAGCCGGGCTTTGAAGGAGGACCTTCAAACACATCTGTCTGCTTTCTTTTATAAGCCGTCTGGGGAGTTATTTTATTCTTTTCATTATCATCAGCAGCATTTAAAGATTTTTTTTTGCTCTGGCCATTTAAATAAACCGGCGTCAACACAAAAATCTATTATATTCCCTCTGGCAAAAAATGCAAAAACAAAATGGCAGTTCATAACGATGCTTAAAATTCTGTATGCATTCTTAAACTACCCTCGCCACCAAGACCTTGTTGATTTCCAGAACTTGCATCATAGATTCCTCTTCATATTATACACAGGATGTGTCTCTATATACCAGGCCTTTGTCGTAACCATTCAGCCCTCAGAACTGACCATAACCCCCTCAATGTGTCCTTAGAAACCCTTTAGACACTGTTCATATCACCCGTTCGCCAGCGTCGGAGTGGCACAGACACACAGCACTTAGCCTGTCACACAGACAGCACCATCCCACAATAAAAACAATAATTTTCTCTCCAGCCCCTCCAGGCCTGAGATGGCAGCAGCAGTCACGTCTGGCCAAGCTGCTTATTGGTTTGTGGATGTTCCGCCGCTCGCTGTCAGAATAAAGAGGACAACATGGAGTCTGTTTGAGAACATCATTTCAGTGTGTGTATCTTTGCCTCAAGCACTACTGGCTGGCTGCGGTGTTCGAGGATACGTCCTAAATGGCACCCTATTCCCTGTATAGTGCACTACTTTTGACCGGGGCCCGTAGGGTACCCTATAGGGCTCTGGCCAACAGCAGTGCACCATGTAGGGAATAGGGATCCATTTGGGATTCAGCCTGAGTCCTGACCCGCTCAATAATAACTCTGTCTGTTGCCCTGGCAGAGCAGTGCACTATGGGTATTGTGGTAGCAGGCGGCAGGCGTCTGGTTAGCAGCAGAAGATCCCCCCCCCCCCCCCTGCTGCCTCCTGTTGAACGCTAAAGAGATCCATGTCAACAACAAGCAATAAAGAAGCCAAGGCTGGTGAAGGAAGGAGGCGGAGGAGGGAAGAAAACACACACTACACACAGACGCAAATAAAATATAGATAGAGGTGAGCTTTGAAGGGTCTATTACACAGGGGGGTGGGTGTGCTGTGAGGGAGCGATATTGCTGGGAACAGTGTCACAACTCCACGCCACTGGAGAGGGTCTGAAGGGTTGCCAGCTGCTGTTTACAAGGCTACAAGCCCCACAGCACAGTGTTCACATGCGTTTGATACTGGTCTGCTGATGCTTGATAGGGACAAAATCCACCTCCAAATGAAAACTAAACCACCAGGCTTTCTCTGAGACAGAATGGATGAACACAGTTCAACAGAGTTCAGTAGAGAGAGAGACAGAGATGCTGAGTCAGGTTGTTTGGATGGCAGATTCACACAACTGGTACAGTAGAGAGGTTTGTTGTCAGTACATGGTTACTGTACTAGGCTGTCTGTGTAGCACACCAGGGCCCGTATCCACAAAGCCTCTCAGAGTAGGTGCTGGGCTTGTATCCACAAAGCCTCTCAGAGTAGGAGTGCTTATTTAGGATCTGTCCATATAATATTATTCATTATGATCTAGAGATCCTAGAACAGCACTCCTGCTCTGAGATGCTTTGTGAATACAGGTCTTGCTGGGTCAACAGCTGTTCTGCGCTCTTAGATCGACTTACCATGGCTCTTCAAAGTGTCGTTTCTCACTGTAAATAGGACTTCGATGAGTAGTTGAATTGATCAGCTTTCTACTTCCTGGTTTTAAAAAAGCATATTGTTTGGATTTATAGCTTCAGAGAATCTGTTATGGGATATGTGGACGTACAGTAGGTAGAGCATCCACCACGGCCTGTCTACTGTAGCAGCCACTTCACTTCGATAAAACAACACAATCACGTCTTAATTAAAGTTAGCAGTGTGTGTGGGTGTAAATGTCAAAACCCATCGCTCACCTGCTGCTCAGAGAGGATTTGAGGGGCTCTCTCTCCTCTCTTTCTTCCTCTCCCTCTCGCTCCCCCCTCTCTCCTTCTCTCTCCCTCTTCCCCTCTTCTCTCTCCTGTTCAACCCCTTCTCCCTTTCCTTCCCCATCCCTCCCCTCTCTGCCCTTGCCTCTCTCTTGAGGCGTTTCCTTACTCTCCTCCTCTCTCTACCCTGCCTGAGGCTGTTGGCCTCTGTTGGGATGGTTTAGATGCAATAGTGGGGCCTCCATTTATTGACCAGTGTTAATGTCTCAATGATCTCCCACTCATGTTATTGGTAGAAGGGGGGGGGGGGGGGGGTTGCCGGGTGGGCTGCATACTGAGTAGTGGGCTGGCACCGGCCTCAACGAAGCGTGTGATTACCACGGCGGCCCACCGTGTGTGTCCCCCCCCCCCATTTTTCAAATGCTTGTTAATTAGCAGCACTGTTAATTAAAGGCCCCACATCCTGGCCTTTACATTCATCTAGACAACGAACGAACAGGGTCCATTCACTCAAAGTCCATGTGTGTAGCAAGTCAATGTGACTCTCTTTCAATCTCTCTCTCTCTCTCTCTATCACAGACAGAAGTCTCTCTCTCTCTCTCTCTCTCTTATTAGTACATGTTCTAACTTGTTAAGGCTTTTGATATGAAAATTGAACAGTGCAGTTGAAATCATATTCTTAATCACTGTAATTCTAATCTGTTCTGATGAATAAAGAAAATGATTGTTTAACATGCCATTACAATTAAGAAAGAGGCATATAAATACATATAAAAACTGTTTTTTTTTGTGAAGAATCAACAACAAGTGGGACACAATCATGAAGTGGAACGACATTTATTGGATATTTCAAACTTTTTTAACAAATCAAAAACTGAAAAATTGGGCGTGCAAAATTATTCAGCCCCCTTAAGTTAATACTTTGTAGCGCCACCTTTTGCTGTGATTACAGCTGTAAGTCGCTTGGGGTATGTCTCTATCAGTTTTGCACATCGAGAGACTGACATTTTTTCCCATTCCTCCTTGCAAAACAGCTCGAGCTCAGTGAGGTTGGATGGAGAGCATTTGTGAACAGCAGTTTTCAGTTCTTTCCACAGATTCTCGATTGGATTCAGGTCTGGACTTTGACTTGGTCATTCTAACACCTGGATATGTTTATTTTTGAACCATTCCATTGTAGATTTTGCTTTATGTTTTGGATCATTGTCTTGTTGGAAGACAAATCTCCGTCCCAGTCTCAGGTCTTTTGCAGACTACCTCAGGTTTTCTTCCAGAATGGTCCTGTATTTGGCTCCATCCATCTTCCCATCAATTTTAACCATCTTCCCTGTCCCTGCTGAAGAAAAGCAGGCCCAAACCATGATGCTGCCACCACCATGTTTGACAGTGGGGATGGTGTGTTCTCAGCTGTGTTGCTTTTACGCCAAACATAACGTTTTGCATTGTTGCCAAAAAGTTCCATTTTGGTTTCATCTGACCAGAGCACCTTCTTCCACATGTTTGGTGTGTCTCCCAGGTGGCTTGTGGCAAACTTTAAACAACACTTTTTATGGATATCTTTAAGAAATGGCTTTCTTCTTGCCACTCTTCCATAAAGGCCAGATTTGTGCAATATACGACTAATTGTTGTCCTATGGACAGAGTCTCCCACCTCAGCTGTAGATCTCTGCAGTTCATCCAGAGTGATCATGGGCCTCTTGGCTGCATCTCTGATCAGTCTTCTCCTTGTATGAGCTGAAAGTTTAGAGGGACGGCCAGGTCTTGGTAGATTTGCAGTGGTCTGATACTCCTTCCATTTCAATAGTATCGCTTGCACAGTGCTCCTTGGGATGTTTAAAGCTTGGGAAATCTTTTTGTATCCAAATCCGGCTTTAAACTTCTTCACAACAGTATCTCGGACCTGCCTGGTGTGTTCCTTGTTCTTCATGATGCTCTCTGCGCTTTTGACGGACCTCTGAGACTATCACAGTGCAGGTGCATTTATACGGAGACTTGATTACACACAGGTGGATTGTATTTATCATCATTAGTCATTTAGGTCAACATTGGATCATTCAGAGATCCTCACTGATCTTCTGGAGAGAGTTTGCTGCACTGAAAGTAAAGGGGCTGAATAATTTTGCACGCCCAATTTTTCAGTTTTTGATTTGTTAAAAAAGTTAGAAATATCCAATAAATGTCGTTCCACTTCATGATTGTGTCCCACTTGTTGTTGATTCTTCACAAAAAAATACAGTTTTATATCTTTATGTTTGAAGCCTGAAATGTGGCAAAAGGTCGCAAAGTTCAAGGGGGCCGAATACTTTCGCAAGGCACTGTATATATATATATATATATATATATATATATACACACAGGTAACTGCCAAAATAAAGGAAACACTTGAGTAAATGAGGGATACAAAGTCAATTGAAAACAGGTGCTTCCACACAGCTGTGGTTCCTGAGTTAGTTAAGCAGATAACATCCCATAATGCTTAGGGTCATGTATAAAAACACCCAGTTGCCCATTAATTTGTCTAAATCAAATCAAATCAAATTTATTTATATAGCCCTTCGTACATCAGCTGATATCACAAAGTGCTGTACAGAAACCCAGCCTAAAACCCCAAACAGCAAGCAATGCAGGTGTGGAAGCACGGTGGCTAGGAAAAACTCCCTAGAAAGGCCAAAACCTAGGAAGAAACCTAGAGAGGAACCAGGCTATGTGGGGTGGCCAGTCCTCTTCTGGCTGTGCCGGGTGGCGACTATAACAGAACATGGCCAAGATGTTCAAATGTTCATAAATGACCAGCATGGTCAAATAATAATAATCACAGGCAGAACAGTTGAAACTGGAGCAGCAGCACGGCCAGGTGGACTGGAGACAGCAAAGAGTCATCATGTCAGGTAGTCCTGAGGCATGGTCCTAGGGCTCAGGTCCTCCGAGAGAGAGAAAGAAAGAGAGAAAGAGAGAATTAGAGAGAGCATACTTAAATTCACACAGGACACCAGATAGGACAGGAGAAGTACTCCACATATAACAAACTGACCCTAGCCCCTCGACACATAAACTACTGCAGCATAAATACTGGAGGCTGAGACATGAGGGGTCAGGAGACACTGTGGCCCCATCCGATGACAGGGCCAAACAGGAAGTATATAACCCCACCCACTTTGCCAAAGCACAGCCCCCACACCACTAGAGGGATATCTTCAACCACCAACTTACCACCCTGAGACAAGGCCGAGTATAGCCCACAAAGATCTCCGCCACGGCACAACCCAAGGGGGGCGCCAACCCAGACAGGAAGATCACATCACTCAACCCACTCAAGTGACGCACCCCTCCTAGGGACAGTATGAAAGAGCCCTAGTAAGCCAGTGACTCAGCTCCTGTAATAGGGTTAGAGGCAGAGAATCCCAGTGGAAAGAGGGGAACCGGCCAGGCAGAGACAACAAGGGTGGTTCGTTGCTCTAGAGCCTTTCCGTTCACCTTCACACTCCTCGGCCAAACCACACTCAATCATATGACCCACTGAAGAGATGAGTATTCAGCAAAGACTTAAAGGTTGAGACCGAGTTTGCGTCTCTCACATGGGTAGGCAGACCATTCCATAAAACCGGAGCTCTATAGGAGAAAGCCCTGCCTCTAGCTGTTTGCTTAGAAATTCTAGGGACAATTAGGAGGCCTGCGTCTTGTGACCGTAGCGTACGTGTAGGTATGTACGGCAGGACCAAATCAGAGCGATAGGTAGGAGCAAGCCCATATAATGCTTTGTAGGTTAGCAGTAAAACCTTGAAATCAGCCCTTGCCTTGACAGGAAGCCAGTGTAGGGAGGCTAGCACTGGAGTAATATGATCACATTTTTGGTTCTAGTCAGGATTCTAGCAACCGTATTTAGCACTAACTGGAGTTTATTTAGTGCTTTATCCTGATCTACTGTACCACGATGGCTAGAAGAAGAGGTCTCAGTGACTTTGGAAGAGGGGTCTTAATCACCAGATCTCAACTCAATAGAACACTTATGGGAGGTTCTGGAGCAAGTCCTGAGACAGTGTTTTCCACCAACATCAGCAAAACACCAAATGGTGGAAGAATTGTCTCATACCTCCAATACGGTTCCAGACACTTGTAAAATGTATGCCAAGGTGCACTGAAGCTATTCCGGTTGCTCCTGGTGGCACAACGCCCTATTAAGGCACTTTATGTTGCCATTTCCTTTAGTTGGCAGTTACCTGTTCAGAAAGGGCTTAGAAAGGGGCATAAGTACACGTATATGTGAGAATTAAATGTCCAATGCAGCTGTTTTTTTTTAATATGAATTCATTTCTGGTTAACCAATTAAGTACCTTACTGTGATTTGTTTTCAATTAAAATGGAAAAAAATAAAATAAAAAATGGCTTCTTAGAAAATAGCAATTTCTCAAGCAACAATTTTGCTAGTACTGTCTGTGAGGGGTCTGAATAAGAAGGAGATGTTTGAAACTCTCTCCCTTATTGGTCCCGAGTGGCGCAGAGGTCTAAGGCACTGCATCTCAGTGCTAGAGACATCACTACAGACACCCTGGTTCAAATCCAGGCTGTATCACAACCAGCTGTGATTGGGAGGCCCATAGGGCGGGGCACAATTGGACCAGCGTCATCGGGTTTGGCTAGTGTCGGCTGTCATGGAAAATAAGAATTTGTTCTTAACTGACTTGCCAACTTAAATAAAGGTTGGAATTGGTCTATTAACTAATTACCACCTGGTGAGGTCACCAGGAAAGCCAAAACTTCATCCCACCACAACAGGCTTCATTCCACACTAAAAGGGCATTTTCACAATTTCACAGTATTATTCCAACCTTAGTGTGGAAATAGTGTATACATAAAACACAGGAAAATAACATTTTTGACTACACTGATCAAAGAAACAGGAACGATACATTTTAGTTTGAAACGATTTGATGCAATTTGGTTTGATTAGAGGGATGAATCGATGCAATTCGGTTGGACACAATTTGATGCACTAACATTTGTTGCATGAACATACATTTTCCATTCTAAATTCCAATCTGCTAATGATGGAGCTCATGAGCTGGACCTCTCTGACTGAGCTGACTGGTGAGTGAGAATTATGTATTTTCTCCCACCACTTTTGATCTGAAATCACCATCACCCACTTAAGCGTTTGAGCTAGTAAAGGCTTCTAAACAGCTTGTTCCCCCAAGCCATAAGACTCCTGAACATCTAATCAAATGGCTACTCTACACTAGCTTCGGTATTGTTATTTTACTGCTGCTCTTTAATTATTTGTTACTATTTTTTTTTTGTGTATTTTCTTGAAACCGCATTGTTGGTTAAGGGCTTGTAAGTAAGCATTTCACTGTAAGGTGAATTCGGTTGTATTCGGAGCATGTGACAAATCCAATTTGATTTGATTTGGTAATGTATCAATATCTACCATAAAAAATGTGCCATGCCATGACACCCAATTAATATATAGCAAAACTTCAGATTTCGCCCCATCTCAAAATGGAATGGTTTTGACCATTTAGAAGTTTTTATGGAGTAAGCTTCTCCTCCCGTTTGCTCACAAAAGGGATTGCTCTCCTTGTTATAACATTATCAACTTGACCGTGTATTTCTAAAAATGACAATAAACACTGAACAACTACCGAAACTATTGCTGATGGTGGACCTGAACAATCCAAATCTAATGTAAACACAGTTCAGCAGGTAGGCTATAGCCAGATTAGAGTTGAGTAATTTACTTTAATTCCACTGAAACCCAATTTTCAACAGCGCATTTGATAACAATAACCTATCAAATTACATTGGTTGTCACTCAACTAATAAAGCCTAATATTGAGCAAGTCAATTTACAAGCATTTGAATGCTAAGTGTGGTGCGCAGACGTGCCAAATCGCGAATAGACTGCCTACCTCTCATTGGTCAACGCGTGAAACGTCGCACGGTGCGCAGATTGACAAGGCTACTGATATTGCCTGGGGTTGCTCGGCATGCAAAGTTGCTTGTAGATTGATGACTGTCAACGCAGTTACATGCTTTGTTCGACAATGAAGGAGAGGACCTATTAGTTGTCACAAAAGCTGAGAGGTATTTTCGGGAAGCTAGAAAGTAGCATGAGCAAAACATTTTTAAACGATTTTCTGACCTATGCATGCCACTGTACATACCGGATGCACTCTATCTTAAAGCGAAATTTCTCATTTTTGTAACTTGATGTTCATCATCTTCAGCACCATCCCAACATCAACATTTGTGAAAATTGCACATTTTTATGCTTTGTAGTAAAAAATATAAAAGGTATGTGTTTCCAATGACATCAACCAGAAGGCATTGGAAACACTTAAAAAAGTGGAACTGACAGCGTTTTAACCACTTTGCAGATATGAAACAAACAGACAATCATAACATCAGTCAATATCAAATTCCCAGTTTGTTACAAAGCCAACTTATATAAGAGGTTTTAAAAACAGGTTCAATGTGACTCAACGTCCCACGACTTACACTAAGGCATTGTTTGCAGAATAGGTGGATGCAGTTCTATGCATGATTCATATAATTCACCAATACATTTCTTGGTAGCCCAAATAATATTGCTATCAGGTTGTAAATCACAGCTGGCCTGCTGGCCTTGTTTGCTGCCTCCATTCAGGAATGCACTGTTTCAGTTTCAATGACTCAATATTTTGGAACAAAAACTAATTTAACTAAGGCTGGGAATGGCAATACAATCAAACTAGCCAGGGCAATGATCACAAGTCATTCGTAACTAATAGGCTAGCGTGTCTATTTATGTAGCAAGATAAAAAACACGGAGCCTAACAATAGCTAGATAGTGACGTAGCTGCTATGTCATTGGAGGAGTGAGTGAGTGATTTTTTCCCCCCCATTTCGTTTTTTGCTGTCTACACAGCTAGACATGCAGGTGTCATTTGGTTAACTACTATAGCAAGAATTGAACGACTGTTATCCAGTTAGCATATCTCCTGCATTCATAAAAATTCACTCTGGCTATCTACTACGTTTTCAGAGTCATTGCACTCTCAAATGTTGTTTTTTTTGCCATCATTGTAAGCCTGCCACACACACACACTATACGATACATTTATTAAACCTAAGAATGAATGTGAGTTTTTGTCACAACCCAGCTCGTGGGAAGTGACAAAGAGCTCTTTATTTAACTATCTTGCATATAAAACCTTATTTGTTCATCGAAAATTGTGAATAACTCACCACAGGTTAATGAGAAGGGTATACTTGAAAGGATGCACATAACTCTGCAATGTTGGATTGTATTGGAGAGAGCCTCAGTCTTAATTCATTTTCCACACACAGTCTGTGGCTGTATTTAGTTTTCATTCTAGTGAGGGCCGAGAATCCACTCTCACATAGGTACATGGTTGCAAAGGGCTTCAGTGTCTTAACAGCGCGATTTGCCAAGGCAGGATACTCTGAGCGCAGCCCTATCCAGAAATATAACGGTGGCTTCTGATTAACCTTTCTGATCTCCCCATCCCGGATCCGGGTTCGTGAATACAGACTCAAGCTCATTACCATAACGCAACGTTAACTATTCATGAAAATCGCAAATGAAATGAAATAAATATGCTAGCTCTCAAGCTTAGCCTTTTGTTAACAACACTGTCATCTCAGATTTTCAAAATATGCTTCTCAACCATTGCAAAACAAGCATTTGTGTAACAGTATTGATGGCTAACGTAGCATTTAGCATTAGCATTCAGCTGGCAACATTTACACAAAAAAACAGAAAAGCATTCAAATAAAATCATTTACCTTTGAAGAACTTCAGATGTTTTCAATGAGGAGACTCTCAGATAGCAAATGTTCAGTTTTTCCTGAAAGATTATTTGTTTAGGACAAATCGCTCCGTTTTCTGCGTCACGTTTAGCTATGAAAAAACCCCTGTATCCAGGATTGTGTAAATCTATCAGCAAGCTCATTAGCATAACACAACGTTAACTATTTATGAAAATCGCAAATGAAATGAAATAAATATGCCATCTCTCAAGCTTAGCCTTTTGTAAACAACACTGTCATCTCAGATTTTCAAAATATGCTTCTCAACCATAGGAAAACAATAATTTGTGTAAAAGTAGCTAGCTAGAGTTAGCATTTCGCGTTAGCATTTAGCGTTAGCATTAGCGTTAGCATCCAGCACGCAACATTAACAAAAACATAAAAGCCTTCAAATAAAATAATTTACCTTTGAAGAACTTCTGATGTTTTCAATGAGGATACTCTCAGTTAGATAGCAGATGCTCAGTTTTTCCAAAAAGATTCCTTGTGTATTAGAAATAGCTCCGTTTTATACATCACATTTGGCTACCAAAAAAAATCCATAAATTCAGTCCTCAAAACGCAAACTTTTTTCCAAATTAACTCCATAATATCGACTGAAAACATGGCAAACGTTGTTTAGAATCAATCATCAAGGTGTTTTTCACATATCTCTTCATTGATACATCGTTCTTGGACACATGCTTTCTCCCCTGAATCAAATGGTAAAGTAGAAGCAGCTGGCAATTGCGCACCGAATTCGACGCAGGACACCAGGCGGACACTTGGAAAATGTAGTCTCTTATGGTCAATCTTCCAATGATATGCCTACAAATACGTCACAATGCTGCTAAGACCTTGGGCGAACGACAGAAAGTGTAGGCTCATTCGTTGCGCAATCACAGCCATATAAGGAGAGAATGGAAAACAGAGCTTCAGAAATTCTGCTAATTCCTGGGTGATGCATCATCTTGGTTTCGCCTGTAGAATGAGTTCTGGGGCACTTACAGACAAAATCTTTGCAGATTCTGAAACTTCAGAGTGTTTTCTTTCCAAAACAAAATATGCATAGTCGAGCATCTTTTCGTGACAAAATATCGCGCTTAAAACGGGAACGTTTTTTATCCAAAAATGAAATAGCGCCCCTAGAGCTCTAACAGGTTAAATTCAATTTTCACTGAACCGCTTGTTGCAATTTCGATGAGGCTCTTTTGTTCAGATATCGGTAAGTGGACTGGAGGCAGGGCATGAAATGGATAACGAATCCAGTCGATTGTGTCATCTGTTCCAGGAATGTACCTGCGTAATTGTGCACCTAGCTCACTCAGGTGCTTTGCTAAATCACATTTGGCATTGTCCGTAAGCTTGAGTTAATTTGCACACAAAAAATCATACAATGATGGAAAGACATGTGTTTTCTTTGTTAATGCAGACAGAAAAGAGCTCCAACTTCTCAATCATAGCCTCACTTTTGTCCTGCACATTGAATATAGTTGCGGAGAGTCCGTGTAATCCTAGATTCAGATCATTGAGGCGAGAAAAAACATCACCCAGATAGGCCAGTCGTGTGAGAAACTCACCATCATGCAAGCGGTCAGACAAGTGAAAATGATGGTCAGTAAAGAAAACTTTAAGCTCGTCTCTCAATTAAAAAAAACGTGCCAATACTTTGCCCCTTGATAACCAGCGCACTTCTGTATGTTTTAAAAGCGTTACATGGTCGCTGCCCATATCATTGCGCAGTGCAGAAAATACACGAGAGTTCAGGGGCCTTGCTTTAACAAAGTTAACTATTTTCACTGTAGTATCCAAAACGTCTTTCAAGCTGTCAGGCATTATCTTGGCAGCAAGAGCCTCTCAGTGGATGCTGCAGTGTACCCAAGTGGCGTCAGGAGCAACTGCTTGCACGCTCGTTACCACTCCACTATGTCTCCCTGTCATGGCTTTTATTTGTTTCATGGTGCCATCAGTACAGATACCAACATGAGCAGCAGTTAGTGGAATTCCCGCGAGAGAGTAACGGTTAATGTGATTGGAATTATTTGACTAGGCCACTTGTATTTGACACACAACCTAATGGTGGGGAAAAAGGGCTGCCTAAGTATGATCCCCAATCAGAGACAATCAGCTGCCTCGGATTGGGAACCACACTCAGCCACAAACAAAGAAACAGAAGACATAGAATTTCCCACCCGAGTCACACCCTGACCTAACCAAACATAGAGAATAATAAGGATCTCTAAGGTCAGGGCGTGACAACACTAGATGGTTTCATTTTATTTTTTGGCAGTGAAAGGAGGCTACTCAGGCGAGAAAAAAACCTCCCCCATTGGAACATATAAATGCTTGAAAATGTGAAGAAGAAAACATATATTTTTTTAAATATATAGAGATTGAATTTTTCAAAATGTGAATACCATTTCTATTTGGCGTACCCTCGACGGCATTGCACGTACCCCCAGTACGCAAGCTAGGAAACTTTAGGCAGGCAGGCAAGCTGCAGAAGGACGTGGATGCTACAATTCCCCATTGTTTATCAGTGCAATTTTGACGGCCAACTTGCTGAAAAAGTTTGAGAGGGTTTATCTAATGTTCCTTTGTTATGTTTTAGCTCATCTTGCGCTGGCTAGCATTAGTTATTGATCTTGTTGATTTGCATAACTGAGAGAGAGCCTACCTTTTCATGCTTGTTTGATCAATAGGACTGTAAATTCCATAAATGTAAGAGGACATCCGTGGTATTTACATTTTTGCAGAAATCCATTCAGGTGTATTTTGTGGCATTTGGCAAATGCGTTCTAATGATCTAAAGTCGCGCTGTTGCAACTGCCTGTAAACACACAGTCCAGTTCAAAGTGAATGGTGGCAGGCCTGTGTGGCAATGGCTTGTTTGAATACACCGGTCTGTGTAGACTCCGGTCCTGGACGAGACAGATGTTTTTATTAGGTTTTATTTACTGCAGTGTCTATTAATTGTCCAAACCACAGCCGCTTTCCCACCCCTGTATTGCTATAGAAGTTTCACAAATGTCTTCATATACGCAATTCCCAAACGTTCTAAGAATTTATGAAAACGTGAAAACGACCATATCTCAGTGCCTTTTTTTTTAAAGTGTCATATTCTTCCTGGGAGTGCATATAAACAGATGTTAAGAAGATTTAGTGTTGCGAAAAAATGCTGTCAGTTCCAATTGAACTTATTTTTTTACTAGAAAACATAGAAACGCACAATTTTCATGTTGATGTTGGGGGTGGTGCTGGGGAAACATTTAGAAATGTTCCATTTAATCTTTACATCCCTATTGTATATGTTTCCACACTATGAGGTTGGAAATAATACTGTGAAATTGTGAAAATTATTATAATGCTCTTTTTAGAGTAAGAGCTGTTTGAAAAAGACGGCCTGAAATGTCTGCCTGTTGTGCTGGGATGACGTTTTGGCCTGCCTGGTGACATCGCCAAATGGTAGATTAGATAATAAACCAATAGCTACATTTTTGCTTGATCAATAGCTTTTTGCTAATAAGATTTTTTTTCTTCTTTTTGACCTTTAAAAAAAAAAAAAAATCACAGTAACGTACTCAATTGTTCCCACAGAAATGGTTTGATATTGAGATGAAAACAGCTGCATTGGACCTTTAAGAGACTGTTCCATGTAAAGGTATTGTACAGTCAGTGAGCATGTACAGTACCATTCAATCGTTTGGACACACCTACTCATTCAAGGGATTTTCTTAATTTCTACTATTGTTCTACATTGTAGAATAATAGTGAAGATATCAAAACTATGAAATAACACATATGGAATCATGTGGGTTAGCAACAAAAAAAAAGTGTTCAACCAAAATATATTTTAGATTCTTCAAAGTAGCCACCCTTTGCCTTGATGACAGCTTTGCACACTCTTGGCAATCTCTCAACCAGCTTCACCTGAAATGCTTTTCCAACAGTCTTGAAGGAGTTCCCACATATGCTGAGCACTTGTTGGCTGCTTTTCCTTCACTCTGTGGTCCAACTCATGCCAAACCTTCTCAATTGGGTTGAGGTCTGGTGATTGTGGAGGCCAGGTCATCTGATGCAGCTCTTTACCACTCTCCTTCTTGGTTAAATAGCCCTTACACAGCCTGGAGGGTTGGGTCATTGTGGTGGGTTGGGTCATTGTGTTGGGTCATTGTCCTGTTGAAAAACAAATGACAGTTCCACTAAGCGCAAGCCAGATGGGATGGCGTATCGCTGCAGAATGCTATGGTAGCCATGCTGGTTAACAGGTTAAGTGTGCCTTGAATTCTAAATAAATCACTGACAGTGTTCACCTACTCTGCGTATCACAATGTCACGGCGTTTAGAACCAAAAATCTCAAATTTGGATTAATCAGAACAATGGACAGATTTCCACCGGTCTAATGTCCATTGCTCGTGTTTCTTGGCCAAAGTAAGTCTCTTATTTTTATTGGTGTCCTTTAGTAGTGGTTTCTTTGCAGCAATTTGACCATGAAGGCCTGATTCACGCAGTCTCCTCTGAACAGTTGATGTTGAGATGTGTCTGTTACTTGAACTCTGTGAAGCATTTATTTGGGCTGCAATCTGAATTCATCCTCTGCATCAGAGGTAGCTCTGGGTCTTCCTTTCCTGTGGCGTTCCTCATGAGAGCCAGTTTCATCATAGCTCTTGATTAATTTTTGTGACTGCACTTGAGGAAACTTTAAAAGTTCTTGAAATTTTCCTGATTGACTGACCTTCATGTCTTAAAGTATTGATGGACTGTCGTTTCTCTTTGCTTTTTTACAGCTGTTTCTTGCCATAATTTGGACTTGGTCTTTGTGAAGCAGTAACCGAAGCAGCGGATTGGACAGTGAGGAGACAGACAGGATCTTAGGGGGTGGTGCATAATTTCCCATAGACATAACATCATAAGCAACGTTTTACATCAACACACACACTTCAGTAACCTGTGCCATAGCTACTTTATGTCACACGATACACATTCATGAAGTAATTCGCCCCCGCAATAATTCATCACTTTGGTTATTCCCGTCAACCAATATATATTTTGATTTGTTGAACACCTTTTTGGTTACTACATGATTCCATATGTGTTATTTCATAGTTTTGTTGTCTTCACTATTATTCTACAATGTAGAAAATAGTCAAAATAAAGAAAAACCCTGCAATGATTAGGTGTGTCCAAACATTTAACCGGTACTATATATATTTCCATGCTATATGATGATATTGTACATGGTGCACTGTGCCATTAATCATTTTCTTTAGGCTGAATGTCACAGTCGTGTGCAGTGCCACCTGCTTCTAGCTCGCCTTGTATAAACATCCCTTCAGGATCAACATTCTCATATTTCTTTCTATTTCCATGTGATAGTGTCTTCAGTGGCTGGTGAGGCCTCAAAAGGCTAGACGAGCATGTACAGTAAATAAAATAACAATGATGTGTGAGACTGAGTGTGTGCATCGGCGCGCGCGCGTGTGATTACACTGAGGCATAGCAGGTCCCCTCTCTTTCCCTCGTTTGTTATCGTTAGGGTGATTGCCTCAATGTCTCGCTGACCTTCAGACACCATCCTCTGCTCTAGTCCACGCACACACACACACACACACACACACACACACACGCACACATACACACACACACACACACACACACACACACACACACACACACACACACACACACACACACACACACACACACCAAGAGATGATTACTTCTGTTTTTATATATTCTCTCTATCTCTCCCTTTCTGTCTTTGTCTGTGTGTCTGTGCTGTGTAATAGCAGAAATGTGGATATTTTCATAGTGATGTATGTTTTCACTGTTAATTTCAGCTTCCCGATGACTTCCTATGAGACTACTACTTTCACTCCCTTTCTGTATTTCCAAAATAACCTATTCATAATGGACAGTAGTACAGTGCAGTGCTGTGTAGCTAGCCTAGGTGGTTGCTGGGGCAACGCATGGCTGTCCAATCCCTGATTCCCAGTTGGCAGTGACAGTTGGAAGTTTCCTGTGTGTGTGAGTGTACATGTGTGTGCTGAGACCAAGGCACTGTTTCACTGAGCGGCTTTGACCTTCAACAGTGATTAGGGACAATTAAATTGTAAACAGGCGGTTGAAACAGGCCCTCAGTAGAGAGGAGCAGTCCACACAGGGGGAGAGTAAGAGGGCAGTTGGGTGTCATCGTGTCACTTCCTCCTGAACCAGGAGCCAGCCGTGACTGGTCAGGGCTACTGTGGGCGTGGTCATCATAGGGTCGTGACCTCACTGTCAGCGTACATGCCAACCGTATCATCTGAAGTCGACAGAGAAATGGTAGTGAGGGGGTTGGGGGGGGGGGGGGGGGCTTGTGTGTGTGTGTAGATGCATGTGCTTGCTTGTATTCAATTTCTCACATTTTCACGACCTCGCCCAATGGTAGCAGTACATTATTTTTGTTATTGCTCATCGTCATCACAGCACCATATCAATATTTATCAGCAGCAGCAGGACTGAAATGGAGGAACGATGATTAATATTAATTACAGGCGACAACGTGATTGAAGGCAGCAAGGTTTCTCGTGGTGGAGTGGCTGATGATGTCTCCAGAGTCCCTCCCACGCAGCGTGAGCAGCCCCAGCCAGCCAGGGGAGGGTTGCCTGAGTAGCAGCCCAGCCGGGACTGACATAGCGGGGAGGGAGGATTCTCTCAGTGCTCTATGCTGTCTGTTTCTCCTCCACAATGTTTTCTCAGACTGCAACGTGGTTGAGCACGTTTTCCCTTCCTTCAGATACGCCTTATTGGAACAAATTACGCCGTCGCCATTACTCCTCGAAATACCCCTCAGCACCAAGTGATTCATTATGTCCACTCAACCATTTAACATACATACAGCTATGTCAGTCTCTCCTCCCAAACAGTGAGACAATCATGGGTGGTGAAGGGTGGTGTGCTATGGAATTGATTTCTATGGTAACAAGTCAGCCAGCATGCACGCGCCACTCATCTGAGATGAATAGTGTCAATGTTAGCATTCTGAACTCTCTCTCTCTCCTACCAATAAAGTTGGTTTGAGTCTTCCAGACCTTTAGACCCCACAGTCTAGCCCGTGTCTGTTATTGTAGATTGACTGAAACTACTTCAGTATCTATCTCTATATCTGACCAGGCCTGACCCGGGTGGTGCTATAGTAGGTTATGCATGATGTGGTCCACTCTGTGTTGAGTGTTAATGTGTGTGGAGGCTGGAGGACCAGGCTCTGGTGAGGGGGTTGTGTTGGGGCCCCGGGAGAGGTTAGGGGTGAAACTGAGGGGGCCTCTGAAATTAAGAATGACTAGCACCAGGAGCGGTGCTGTGGAGCGGGGCAGGGGAACAAGTCTCAGCTAATGAACAGAGCCAGGGGGCGAAAGGAAAGCCCCGTGGAGATAGATACAGAGAAATGCACACACACAGTCGGCTCTGATCAAATACAGTAGTTCAGGAGGGGTAACTATCTGGAAGTCTTTGGGTGCAGCGAGCATGCTAATGCTAATTAGCAATGGCTCGCGAAACTACCTCCTTCATGCTGGATGCAGAGACATAAAAAATCCTGAACTATTAACTTCACCATAACTAGGAAGTCCAGTGTTCATTTATTTCATTTTGTGTATTTAGAAGAGAAATGGGTGTGACAGAGTAAATGTTGAAAAAGCACAGGCAGCCGGTGTGGCATTATTGCAGCAATCAGTGCTCAATAATTGTATGAGTTTATAAGTGTCAGCATAATTAATATCACTGTCAAGTTCCTTCAATGACAAACATTTTTGTTGGCTTCGCCGGTGATGTCATTTACTTTTCGACTTTCCTGTTAGCGGGAGTTTTTCAACGCAGATGTGCCAATGAAAACAGCTTCCGCCGCTCCGCCGCTTCTCCATTTTCCTCCTCTGACTCTCCCTCTCTCTCTCTCCACTCTTCCCCTTTCTCTCATTCTCTCTCTCTATCTGCCATGTTCTCAAATGTCCCTCTCTCTCTCCCTTTCTATATCTCTCTCTCCTTTCTCTCAGTCACACTCTACCCCTGGCACTGGAGATGTTTTCAAGCAGAAAAGCATATCCATACACACGGTAAGGGTTTGTAACCAATGTGAGTGGCTTTCACTTCTCTGCCATCAACACAAAAGCTTTTCCTTGCTTTGTAACAATTTACTATTCCCGGGAGAAGTGCGTGTTTACGAGTACGCTTCAATCGTTCTGACACTCTGGAATTGCTTAGCAGAGCAAATGTTTCATCAGTTTTATGCATTGTGTTGGACTGCCTGAGAATAGAATCCCATACATGTTTGCAGGGAACGTGTTCTTGGCGCACAACCAGGAATTCTCCATAAAAACAATTCTGGATTTCACTTCACCTACTTACTCATATTGCACTGTTGAATTGTACTTTTAGAATGATGAAGAATGAATAAGTGGCATAAATTCACTTTGAATAACCTCCATCGTAGCACTTCACATTGCGTGGCGGTAACTCCCCCCACCTGTAAGAATTAGGTGGTATCTCCCATGGGGGGTTGAGGTATGTAGACGTCAGGCCAGCCCACTCCTCTTAGAGGACCAGTGCATGGGGGAGTCAGTCAGTGAGTGGGCATGCAGCCCTCCCACACAGAGCAGGTGTGCTTTTAAAACCTCCCTGGCCATATTCATCTCTAATGAATAATGATGCTGGGGCTGTTGTTTATTTGCTGGCTCTGAAACAGGATCAGGCTTATTTAGTAGGACCTCTCACTCGTCCTCCATCTCTCTCAGCGCTCCCTCTCTTTCTCTCCTCTTTATATCTCTCTCACTCTCTCTCTCTCGCTCTCTCTATCCCTCTCTCCCACACACAATCTCTCGCTCTCCCACTCTCCGTTTCTCTCTCTCGCACACACCATCTCTCTCTCTGTTTTTCTCTCTGTTTTTCTGTTACTCTCCGTCCCTCCCTGCCGATACATAGCTAATGGTTGGCAGATGCAGCGGGGATCCGTGTGTTTGTTTGCACAGGCCAATTCCTCAGACTAAACTGGTATCGGCCTCTGCCAGCTGGGTCGTATCAAAACAGTGCGACTGTGGCGGCTCCACCTGGCAAAACAAGATGGGAACCAACGTGACCTGAGTATAACATCTCTCTTTTAACAAACGAGCAGTTTACTGAGCGAACGCATCTGAGCCCCCACTGTTGTTTTAGCTGTAAATC